>NC_066841.1:3663282-3963282 GCF_001640805.2 Lates calcarifer | reverse complement strand
CCAGTGTCACCCTGAAGTGGTAATTTTAGTTCCGTTTGCATCAGCCTGTGTGGTACAGTCAGCAAGGAGCACACAGTTATTCTAGAGGGTAAGCATTATCTCAGTGTATACAGTATGTGAACACATTTGTTAACGCTGCAGACCACTCCAACACACTTTTCCCCTCTCTTTCCATCCCATGTGGCTCTCTTTCCCCTGATCCCACGCAGCTCAGAGCCAGAGCCAGGTCGATCTGGTGCCAGAGAGGGCTGGTGGGCTACACTGCTCTCCCCCGTCCACCTCATTGCCTACACACAGCCTCTCTGGCCAGCTCCTTTACATGGAGCTAACGCCGCGTACATCCTGGCAAACCAATTTTTCCTTGACCTCCAACTAGAGGACATTCTCCAAGTTGCTGGCTCATTAACCTGGACTGTTTCTGTTGACCAGCTCCACAGAAACAAAAGTGAGGCCGTCTTAGAGTAGCTACTGAAAGTAAAGCAGGAAGTCTGACTAACAATGGTAGAGTGTTTCTAAATAAAATTAAGCTATTTCCAGATAAATATAGCACTCTTTAACATGTGGCTTGCATGTTTTTGCTCACTATTGACAATTCAACTAATTTACTCTGTGTGAACTGTATGAACTCTTAAAGTTCATGGAGTTACAGTATGAAAAATAACTTGCTCAGATCATCTACAGAAATAATCACTAAGAGAACTTTCTGAGTGAAGGATTTGCGCTTCTGTCTCATATGTGCAGCAGTCCTGCCATAGGTGCTTCTTGCATAGGAACTGTATAGTTTCTGAAAGTGTAACTATTTCTGTTAAATAATTATCAACCAAAGTAATTTAGAACATGCTTGATGTTGTCAGCCCTGGTACAGGTGTGTCTCCATCCCCATAAGCGAGCACATCCGTAACACTTTATGGTGGCGGTGGTGGGGGGGTGATCATGTAGGTCTGGCCCTGTCCTGTTTAATATCTAACGGGAGACTGCCTGGTGACTCCACATGCCAACCTCCAGTGCTCCCAGTTCTTCACACAAGTGCCATATGGGCGGCCCAGCCCCATTCCATTAGCGGGGCCCGAGCAGAGGCGAGAGCAGGCCCGAACCCCCAGCCCTCCTGGCCTTCCTCTGGCACTGCCACAGGGCATGTCCTGCCCACTGCCAGCTGCCCACACTAGGTCAGAGGATGCAACAGCCGCTGCCTACCTGAGTCTGGCAGCAACCAGCCGCTGGTTACAGTCAGAGACAATGCATCTCATAAACTGGAGCAGGTTACTAGAGCTATCTCAAAGACTCTATCAGCTTTTAACAGCATCTTCTTTTGTAATTGCACACAGAAATTGTTTGCACACAAAAAAAATGAAATCAACACCATCAGATTCTCAAGAATGAAACAAATTTTGCAGATGACTACACATAGTGCTACAATGTTCAGAGTAGTGGTAGCTTAGGATTCTGTGTAATGTTTTTAACAGGGTTTCTCCACAAAATTATGCTGGTGATACGAATATGGGCATAGGCAAAACTTGCAAGCTACAGCTCTATGAAATCTCTCTCTATCCACATGCAGACAAGTTCTCTGGTCACTTTATGTCACAGACTTAATACTTCACTGAGCAGGGGAATCAAACAACTGATATTCAAAATCTCCAACTCTGCTATAACAGCAGTCACTGGATTACTTTTTAATTCCACTCTGGCCCCAATGACATCTTAAACAATAACTAATCAAGCATATTCACCGACAGAGTTGTGCTGATTGACAATCTATCAACTACTGACAATTGAAGACACAATTCATTGCTGACACTTTTGTAGATTTTAAGACAACAGGGAAATAGGGCAAAATCTGCAGCGGGACATGTGCCAACCTTGTTACAGTGCATTTTTCTTTCACTTCAACACATGGTAGAATACTAAGATTACAAGCAAAATTGCAACGTACACAGAGTCCTACGTGAGAATTGTATGCATCTATCGTATCCATATAAGTTGGAACTAGCTGAACTATTACACATCCCAAAGAGGCCACAGTGAGTTATGAAAACTATTGGAAAATGCAACCTGACTCCCCGGTCTCCATTTACACATGATTACCAGGCCTTAGTCTTTCACCCCCTGTATTTGTGAATTAGGTTAAAGTGTTGGGTGCACAGGCATGTAATGTGTGTGAGGGCGCCTTCCCTAAAGACGCACAGCAGAGAAAAGCAGAAGGGCAGGCGGCAGCAGACACATTCAGCACATCACATGGGAATGTCAGTGTGTGCCTCGGCAGCCTGTACCTGCCACAGGACCTGGGGCCTTTTTTAATTAATCATCACACAGGATGAATAATTCAGGCATTATCGCTGGGAATAAATAGAAAGGACGGTTTTCCTCCTGAGTTCCAACCAATTGGTTTCCATGTTTCCCTTAATAACCCTACAGATTAGGGCCTGGCCTCAGGTAAACATACCTTCTAGCTGAGTGGCAGGATTTTGTAAACTAAACAAATAGTCCCCTTGATTCAGCAGTTCTGGAAAGTTACTTCTTATACATTAGAGTCCCGCGGATAAATATTATCGTGCAAAATGATCACAGGTGATCAGAGTTATCATTTTCCACTAGATCATTTACACGAGTAAAGAGAATTAATACTTATTTAGTTTTTGTCATACGGGTCTAGTGTATCTACCACAGATCTTAAACTATTTATTTATATATATATCATTCATTTTATATTGGTTTGTGTCTCATTGTGTTTTTAAAAAAGTTCTTTATAAATAAAGCTTTACTTACTTACCTTATGGTACTGCACAGCCATGCAATTTCAAGGATGGTCCATGGTGAAGCAGAAAACCAAGCTAATAGTCACAGCACAGGTTGAGAAGATATCAGTCATCTATAACAGTGAAGATTTGTGAACATTAATATAAAGAAATGTAACAAACCTCCATTGAAGAAATAGATGCACTAAGCTAACAAGCTAATAGTTTCCTCTGTGGTGTCTGATAAAAAAAGACTAAACTTGGAGTCCACAGCTTTATGCTGGGTGGAAGCTTGTGAAATGGTATGTGAGCAGCATCAACAAAATAAGCAGCAAGTGTTTACAGCAGTGTTTAGAGACAGTGACAATAATATTCTCTCCAAAACTGCATTTGACACCAGCTATTATGTGAACTATTTCCCCACATAATAGCTCCAAACACTGCATCAAATAAACTGCTGTTAACTTTGATTGATGAATCCAAACCCAGCAATCTGCCTGACATTATTTGGAGCAGACAGTATGCAGAGTTTCCCACTAAGATAATATTACAGGTATCAGTCTAACACAAACAACACTCAAACTACAGTAGCTCTGAGAAGATAATTCATAATTAGTATCAATACAAACAAAGTTTAAGGCATTATAACAGGTCTTTTTCATGGCATACCTATCAGTTTGTCATAATAGGAAAAGCACAGGTGTTGTTAATAATAATAAGCCCTGTTATAGCTAAATAAAATCCAGCCGTTATTATTTTTAATTATTTACACCTGTGTTTTCTTGCTTTGACGTGACAAAATGTCTGCTGTGACAAAAATGGCCACGAGGTCAGAAATTTAGCAACCAGCAAACACACCAACGTCCTGAAGCTGATATAGAAGTGACTGAACAGAGTTAGCTAGCATCCACTCGGACATATTACCACGACCAGCAATTACGCTAGCATCTTACCTGGCTAGGGTAAAGCTTATCCTGGGTATCCACAGCTGATGATAAACCCCTCTCTTCCTGGATTCTCCATCGCGAAACAGTAAAACTGTAGGAAAATAGCTTGTTTACGAAAAGCTACATTAAGAGGAGTAGTAGCAACAAGCGGTTACAGGTAAGTTACCTTTTTCTCACGTATTTCGACGCGAGCCGAAATCAGAGGGCGGGGCTTCGACGGTTTAAATAGTCCGCCTTTTTGCAAAGGTGCGTTGGATTTATGCACCAGCTAACCCCTAATGGTATAAGGGGAAAGATGTTCCTCAACTCTGTATTCGTATAATATGACATGAGCTATTATGGGAACTCGTCAAAGGGATTGAGGGATTTGAAGCCTTGTTACACCAAAAAAGGATAATATTTATGAAATATTTTAACTTTAAATGGATCCCAAAACCAAACACAATAGAAGGGTTAATGAGTGTTAACAGAGTAATGAACTAGGGAACATACAATCCCAGGAATACAGATATGCACCTGTTTTTGATTTTATTTGCCCGGCATTTGTGATATCTGTTTCTGTGATTTATGCCTCCATTTCAGTACAGTGGAAGTAAATGGAATTTTGTTAGCAGACTGCTGTTAATGTTTTCACAGGAACAGTTTCTTCAATAGACAGTAGTTCCAATTAAAGGAAAATACCAGTGAAGTGTATTTCACGTGTTCACAGATGACAACCAAGATATATATGTTCTCCTTCTGGTCTAAAGCAATTTATCATCTGTGCTGATTTTGTCTGTTAGTACTGTAAGCTTAGCACCAGTTATTTATTCTCTCTCACTGTTGTAGGTATGTGGTAGACAGATGCCAGATTTAGAAGATAAATAAATATTCAATAAAAAAAAAAGACAGCCTGAGCCCCCAATGTTATTTTGTGATCACTAGTTTCCTTCTGCCCTGCAGTCTGTTAAAACAGTTCACAACATGTTCCATTATTCCTGCACTGAAAAGCTCCCTCTGATCCTGACATCCTATCACCTTGACCTTTAACAGGTGACTGAACATCCCTGAGGGGAGCTAAGTAAAAGGCCAGCGCTGTGTTCCCTACTGATGTCACCGATGTGATATCAATAGTTTGTCATTGAGAGGGGGATTTACTGTTGCCCTACTGGTGTATGAATCCCAACACACCTCGCAGAATTGCCTGTTAGAGGCTGTCAGGATGTATAAAGGGGGAAGGGAGGCTTCCTCGTCCCCTCCCGCCCCAAGGACAGCATGGGGGGGGCAGAGGAGCACTGATTGAGAGCAACACCTGTCAGGTGAGGCTTTCGCAGTTGACGGCGCAGAAGGAGCGCCAAGTCGACTGCTATGACTGCTAATCTCTGACGTGGCAACCTGCCGGGCTCTGCCAGTCTCTAGAGGGAGAGCGCCAGGAGCCCGAGCGCCGAGGCTTATCCAGGGCTGCAGTCCTGCTAATGTCTCCGGGAACAGAATGAACCACGCTGATATGCTCTAAATACATTTCATTATCATCATCATGATTATATCACTAATTGTGTGTACTCGGTAATGTGCTGCAGCAGCCCCCTCCTGGGAGGTGTCTGAGAGACTGAATGATTAAAACATGTATGATGAACCATGCATCAAAACGTCCCTGCGGGCTTCCTCACAAGATACATGTAAGCGGCTCCACTGACACTCAGAGTGAGCAAACAGCAGAGGATGTGGTCTACTGAGGGTTGAAAGGCTGAGGAGGAACCTGCAGGCAATAACAAGACAGCAGGTGGATATTAGAGATGCAGGGGATTGACCTGAGCTGACCCCATCCATATCCATAAACCCACACTACATAACCTATATGCCTTCAGACATGACTCCAGTGCAGCCTAAATAATTCCACTATCACACAATAAGTAAACCAAAGGCTGAGGTTCAAATCATGGCTGGGCTTCTTTGGCCTGCATGAGGCCATGCTTCCATCTTTATGTGTGGTTGACAGGAGAGGATAAAGTTTTTGTGACAGCATTTGATGAATGTTTAATCCAACATTCATACATCCCGGACTGGGATTGGGTCCCCAGTCAAAACCCACCAAAGACACACAGCAGGTGTGTGAAATATTCATTCACTACACGCTTCATTAAGAATGAAACATACCATGGTCCTCGTTCATTTATTCATTTCGATTATCGAAACAAAAGACAGAAAAATGAGAGATTAAAACATGGTGGGCGCGCTATTCTATATTTGTCTCACAGATTTGTAACAATTTGTTTTGTGACAAATAACTCTGCCTGTTGAAATCCCGCTGTCGTCTTGCTGAGAGTCAGGCAGCTACTGCGAGAGGAGCTTTCATGTGAGGGCTGTAACAAATCACTGTCTGCCTGGGACTCTCCAGCTCTGCATCCAACTGCAGCAGTTTGACCTTTGACCGGTCCAGGAGTGTCTGGTGACTTATCGCATAAAGCATGCTGATATATATCTGAGCCATCAACTGTGGATGGGACAGTTTTCATATTTCTTTTTTAATTAACGATGAAATATTACAATTAATGATCTCTCTTGGTGACAAGTGACCGCACTCGGACAGATGAAATGACTGATGTCGTGCCTGTCAGGTATTGGGCTCATTCTTTTTTCTCAGAATGGTGAATATATCATTGTTGAGTGCCAGTGCTGTTTCAAAACAGACATACCCTCCTTGAATGAATGTGTCACATAGATTATAAAATTTCCCCATGGAGATCATTAAAGTTTAATCTAATCTAATCTAATTAAAACAAGGATGAGCAAGTCCTGACACACTGTCCAAGGCTGAATGTGCTGCTCTGTTCTGAGACATTATGGCTTCACCAAACTCAAATCACAAACGCTATGCTACATAAAACAGACCAAAAAAAAAAGTTTTAATTTGAAATTTGAAAAAGACAAACAAATCGTTTGACATATTTAAAAAATCTCAACAACTTATGGCACTGTTAAATGTGATATATTAGTCAGTAGTATGTATAAACAAACAAATGCCTATATGACTGTATCATATTAAATTCAGTTCAGTTCAATTTAACTATATTGTCATTGCATGTCAGTGGAAATATAGTGCAGCAGTTACTGTGTTACTGTGTTTTCCTCCTTCCTAATTGTGGTTTGTAGCTCACAAAAAAATGCTATGCAATTTGAATATTAAAAAGACTATATGTAAAATACATACATTGATAGTATCAGCAGCATATTTGGGTAATTGCCACATTCATTAATATAACTGAGCAATGTTATTGATTGTAATTACTTTAGATGCATGCTGACAGTCTGGCAGGGTAGTGGCAGATTGATTAGTGTTCAAGTGAAGGGAAGAATTCAAAAGACCTCTGTCACATTAATGGTAGTATAGAAAAAAGTATATATGGATGGCTTTTGAAGTGATGGGAATATATTTAATCTTAATTAATACATAGTGAGGTGTGTACAACCAGAGTGTGGTGTAAATCTGTGGTTTGTAACCTTTAAAATGAAGTAATTTCCACTCATGACCCTTCTTCACAGGTTATGACCCGAGCTGCGAGCAGCTCAACTGAAGAATGATTGTCTCCTCTCAGAGTGTTTCATTTAAAGAAGATTTAAAGGCCTGAGGAGGTGAAAGTATCCAATATTGCACAAAAGCACAGAAAAGACAAATCATAATCTTTGTAACTGAATTCTTCTGTCTTATGTATCCCTGTAATCATGTTGTAACCCCATAAATGTATCTTGGCTTGGGCTGGAAACCACTGAAATATTATTACAATTAATGTAAATGTATACTGTAGATCCATTTGGTAGTTTTCATCCAGTGAGTTCACCTATGTTAACTCCCTTTTAGTGCCTTTCCCAGCAATAAAATTTAACATCTAACCTATTAATTAAAATGACAATCTTATTATTTATGAGACAGTCAAGCTTACTAGTTATGAAGAGCAAAATACAAAGTGACAAAATAGGACTGGTTTGTATTCTAAGATACAGGAATTGGATGGATAATTTGGAGATTTTTGGAAGATATTTTAACACAGGCCTGCATATTTTGTTTTTACTTTTTAAAGAGCATCTAATATTCCTCCAACCAGTATTGTTAACTGGCCTGACAGGCGCAAACTTTATTGTTGACATCATTCACAGCGCACTACTTAACCCCGCGGAGGAAGTCCCTCCTTCCTCTCCTCCCGCGCTCGCTGACATCACTTCCCCCGCTACAGAAAACATGGCGGCCGCCAGTCTGTCGGATTCGGCGAGTTCGCTGCCCAGAAATGTTGTCATCAAGACCGAGCCGGAGACCGAGGGTGGTCTGCTCTTCGGCTCGGAGGGAGTGCTGGTTAAGCGGGACCCCGTCGTCTCGCTCGTGGCCCCGGTCAGCGGGCTGCAGCCCCTCGCCTGGTCCCAGGATCATCGCCTGGCCGTTTGCACCACCAGCTCCTTGTCGCTGATGGAGCTGGTGTGCGATGTCCACAACAATAAACAGGACCTGGCGCTGCACAGGACCTCCATCCCCGTGCCCACCGAAGCCTACAAACTGCGGGTAAATATCAACACATGTTTACCCCAGAGGATAACGAGATAAAAAGGTGGACCCAGGCAGCATTGTTAGCTTAGCTAGTGCGCCTGTTAGTAGTTGAGTAGGTAAACACTGAGCCTGATGGCTGGTGCTGGTTGTGCATTGAACTATCAAGTGCTTCACAAACGTCCAAGACTCTGCACATATTACATGCTGTATTACATGCGCATTACGTGCTGCAATATGTTATATCAGGGAACAGTAACAACCTTTGCTTCCTTTGTTAGTTAGCACCCATTTCCTCCCTGCATTTTCAAACTAGATGTAAACAGTGAGAGAGGCGTGTCTGTAATTTCCATATTTGACAACTATGCTCTGCTCCAGGACCAGTTTACTCTCATTAAATATTCATTCATTCAGAAACCCATCAACAAATCAAAATATGCTTTAAAAAAGAAAACAAACAGGATCGGCCTATTGAATTTACAGAGAAGCTAGAACCAATGAATGATCAGCATTTTTGCTTGATAAATGACTTAAACAACTAATTAATTAATTGATTAATTGAATCTCGACACTACACTCAGGTGCTGCAGTTCAGTGATTGTATTAGACTGTTATAGTTGACAGAAATGAATCAAGATTGCCTCCACCTGGGGTGCACTGGTGGCTCACCTGGTTAAGAGGTGTCCCATGTGTCAAGGCTGTACTGCAGTGGTTTGAATCCGGCCTGGGCCTCTTGCTGCACGACATCCCCTCCTTTCCTGTCTGTCTCCACCACTCCTGTCATAATAAGGCAAAAATGTCAAGAAAAATATTAAAAACAGACTGCCTCCACCTGTTTGGTCATCATATTCGCATTATGGCTGTTTTCTGCAACAACTGAGTCCTTCAATCATGTCACTACTACTCAGTAATTGTTGGGTTTTTTTACTTGGGATCTTTAATTTATGATGTTACTGGGATGTAAAATCAATAATTGCAGTGCGGACTTTCTTTCAGCCAGAGGAAACTTAATCGGTCAAATCTGTCTGTTGCTGTATTTCGAGTTAAAATGGAAAAACTCACTGTTCTGACGTAACCTAGCCTCATTTGGTGCAAGAACTGATTCCTGTTTTAAGATGGTCAGTGTCTTCTTCCTTTGCCTGTGGTGCTGTCACAGATTTAGTTTCTGGCCAAAAGCGTCCAATTCATGAACAGATCTCCAGCTATTATGTAGGAAAAAAGCATTGAGTGAAGACCCTGAAACTTTCCTTAATTTTTTACCAGTTTATGACATGCAATGCAATGTTTTGTCAAGTTGGTATAGTTTTTTAGCCAGAGAGAGACTGTGGATTGAAATGACCTGAATGAAGCCCATGGCTGTATAGAAAGATCTGTATCTATGTATTTTCAACATTTCAAGGTTATACCACATTGTTAATAAGTAACACAAATGTGTCTCAAGAATATGCAGGTGATTACAAAATGACATCTGTGAGTGTGTTGGAATAGCGTTACTATTCATGTACTTGTTAAGCAACTCATGTAAACATGCTGTAGGAGCACAGCCAAGCTAGTATTCACCTGTGTGCTATTAGTTTGGCAGTGGTGGATGTTTCTGTACTTTCATTATTTAATAAACAGAAAGAATGAAAATTAAAGCGACAGAATACAAATGTTGATGCAAAGAGAAACTGAAAAACTATTTTGTTGTGGTACATCTGTCTCTGCGCAGCTGCTCTATGTAGTGTGTAAACATGATTGTTTATAGGTTCCTCTCCACTCCAAAAATCCACTTGGCAGATAAAATATTGGATGGAGCTGAATTTAATAATCCACTAGACACAGTGACAGACGGGTGAAGTTGGTCTCCTGCTGTCATTTATATATATGATCAACTGTTTGGAAATAGGAGGGTTACTGAGCTGGGATCAGTAGATAATGATGTTCAAAGCCAGTGACACAAAGTACATTATGTTATATTGTGTTCTGCCATGTAAAGTAATGTTACAACCCTGGTGTTATCTGGTGAACGAGCCTGCATTTCCACCAGTTTTGAGCAGAATTGTTGTTACCATGGATGCGTCATCAGTGGAGCTCGTTCATAATCCTCCCTTTCCAACCTGAAGAATATAACACACCCACTAATGCAGTCACAGTTCCCACTTTTTTTGGCAAAAAAACAAATTTTCAGGTTCTGACCCAAGTTATTTTTAGTTGAAATGCTCCAAACGGTTCAAAATCTGGTGCATGAACTGGAGCAAAACCTGTTCTGTCTTTGTGGAATACTGGCCAGCATCAACTTTCAACAAACTCAAGCAATGTTGTGTCACATATTTTTTTTTTTAAACCTAATTATTGCTGCCATTTTGTTTGTGACTTTTAAGGTAGGACCAGCAGCAGAGCAAGCCCAAATGACGGAGAAGTTCTCTACACATCCAGACCCCACCATAAGGCAAGTTTTTCTGGCCGACAAAGTGATGAACCCATCAGTAGGAGTTCACAAAGGGATAAAGTATGCCAGTTGGTCTCCATTAGGTTGTGACTCTGGTGGACGTTGTTTGCTCGCTTGCCTAACACTTGACCATAGGCTCACCATTCATAACAGCCACAAACGTCTTGAGTGGAACATGCTAGTCGATCTCACCAAAAAGTACAGTGAGAGACTGAAGGAGCGACGGTATGCCAAAAAAGACAACAAGCCACCACAGGCAAACCTGCTGGATTTTGAGGAGCTGCAGCGCCGTTTCCGTATGCAAACACCTCTGAGAATGGAGTGGTCGAGCATTTACACAATCAAACAGGTTCAGCCGGACAACACATGCGTAGATGTGGAGATGGTCCTCCTGGCTGTCTTAATGGAAAACGGTGACCTTGTTTTGTGGAAGTTTGTATTGCCATTTTTAAACGGGCCAGATGTCGTGTTTTATGACATCATTGAATCAGGTGTGACTAGACCCAGCGACTTGGCATGGTGGGAGTATGAAAATGCAGATCGCCGGATGAGCGGCCTGATTGTCGGCAGTGAGGTGGGACCGGTCAAGATCATGCCCGTCAGCCTGTCGGGAGTGAAGGGCTACTTCACCCTCCGACACCCGGTCATCCTCTGGAAGGAGTGTGATGAGATCGCTGTGGAAAACATCAAATGCGTCCCGATGATCCACCCGATTCATAAATCCACCTGCAGCCTCATAGTCGCCTCACGAGGCTGCTACGTGTTTTGGTGTTTGCTCATGATTTCACCAGCTGGACTAAATGTACACAACTCTCATGTGGCAGGAGTTCATTCGCTGCCTGTGGTCTCCCTAGCAGTCAGTCAGCATGGCGTTGCTGTGTACACGTGTTCCCTAGATGGGTGGATAAAAAAGCTGACACCAACTTTTACTGAGAATACTTTGATTTTCAAACAAGAGGACATGCTGTGGCCTGAAAACCTAACAGGGAGGCGGATACATGGGATTGCGGTAAGCCGCAATGGAGCATATATTGCGATAGTCAGCACACAAGGCATAGTAGACAGCCACCATCCAGTTCACAGGACCTACCAGGTTCACTTTATGGCCCTGAAAACACCAGAGACAGCAGCAGCGCTGCTGCTCAAGTCTCCCACACAGAACCTGTACAAAATGGCTGACCTGCTTGATCTTGTGAGGTGGCAAATTTTGAAAAACAAAAGCATCCCTGCATCACTGCAGGAAGAGCTTGATCAAAGGATCCAGGAAGTAGACTCACCCTATCTGTGGCGTTTCAAGCTGTTTTTGGTACGTATACTTTACCAGTCACTACAGTCACCTCCTTCAGATCATCGCTGGAAACCTACACGCAAGGAGAGCAAGGTGTTAGTAAGGGACGCGGACGAGGAGGATGGCGAGGATGAAGACGATGCTGAGCAAGGAGAGGAAGGCGACGAGGGTGAGTCTGGTGAAGTAAAACTGGAGAAGGAGGAGAATCGGGAGGAGCAGATAGCAGAGGTGCAGGCTTGGATTAATGCTGTAGAGACCCACCTGATGAGAGAAAACATGAAGAAGGTGCTGGGAGTGGTGTACCTAAACACCTGGATTGCTCAGAACACCAGCATACCCACCTGTGGCCTGGTGGAGTACCTCTCCAAAGACACAAACGACAGAGCTTCAGAGGTAAAACTCACTCACCTGATAATTATTCACTTTAGCTTCTCACGGTGAACGTCCTGGACAGATTTTTTTATCTGACTTGATCAGAGTGATGTTAAGTATATGCTGATCCCAGAGTGATGCTTATACAATACAGCATATTGCAGCTGCATAGTGTACGCTCAAAGCACGTTCAAATGAGTGACGTCAATCCAGTTAGGCTACGAAAATGACCTGCATCACAATTTTATTTTAAAATAGACTAACTCTCAAAAAGAAGAAAGGAGAAAGAAACTGCTCATTCATTCTCTTAAAAATTAAATGGTGAATTCATAAGCAATAAAATTCACACATAGTTTTTTTATTCCACACTGTAGGAATTTTAGTTTTTTTGTACGTCTGTTAATGACTAGTACACTGATGAAGCAAAACATTATGACCACCCCTGCCTGATTTGCTCTTGCCCTGTCTCTCTCTATCTGTGTGTGGTGTGTGTGGTGTGTGGTGTGTGTGTGGTGTGTGTGTGTGTATGTATGTATGCATCATCCTTCTCAGGTCCTGATTGGCCACATCAAGAACAAGATGAACAAGCAGACGTTCTCAGAGCGCTGTACCCTGTGTCAGGACGTGCTGCCCTTCACAGACCACAAACAAGCCATCTGTAAAAACGGTCACATGTGGCTCAGGTACATGGATTATTCTTGATTTTCCTCTGAACAACTTCCATGAGTTTAAATCTAATCCACTAAATATGTTTTTTTATTAGCTTTAGCCTCACAGTGAGTGTAGGTCTTCCACTGGTTCATGCGCCACAGTTGAGCCTGACAGTCAGGACATGAATTGAATCTTAATGCCAAATGCGTTCTTTGACGGTTTATTTATCTTCACAGAGCAGTAATCAAGCCTCCCACCTCTTGATATTTACCCATGCATAACTCTCATCGTCTCATAAATATCATCTGTCAAACATTTTTCCTGCCTTCTTGCTAGCTAGAAATGTGGCGCCTCTGGTGGGCATTGAGAGGGAAATCTGTGCCTGTCAGTTGTACCTCAGTGCTGTTTCTGCTCTACTTTTGCATGTGTGTGTGTGTGTTAGTGTGTGTACATGTCTCTGTCCCTGCCAGCCAGCTCTCTAATGCCTTTCTCCCGGTCTCCTCCAGGTGTGTGTTGTCATACCAGGCCTGCCAGACGCTGACGTTCAGACGTTGCCTCCTGCTGGATAGCATCGCCAGACTGCCAAAGCCTGAGGGTAAGCGCCACTTTCCATCTTCCCTCCACCTCCATTTCACAGTCACACTCTCCATCAGCCATCTCCTCCTGTCACCTTCAACGTCGGCCTTCATCCCACTCTGCCGCTCAGATCATCACTTGACATTTTGGATTTCGAGTCAGTTGAAAACGTTAATCCTGAAGAACATGAATGATTATTGAAGTGAGAGTTTTTTTCTTTTCTAAAAGTGTTTATTAGAAAGCAGGAAGCTCAGGTTTATCTCACTCTCTTGTCTCATTACACCAACATTTGAATGGCAGGCTTACATTTTTCATATTAGTCTGGTAATTATAAGCAGTGGAGTAAATGATCTTTGTGTGACTTCATTCAGTTTGGTTACAGTTAGACAAAATTCTATGATTTTTTTTGTCAGACTAATAATTGCTTTTTGCTTGTGAATTATTGAATGATTTTACTTCAGGCCTTTAAAATATGTTTAGTATTGAATTTCGAGGGGTCGAAAGCAGGCAAAGCTTTTAATTACTGGGTTTCTGATTTTTTTTATAAATACATGTACACAGGCGCAGGACAAAGACAGGGGAAGTATAGGTGTGCCAGAGAGATCAATATGTCCTCATAGTCTAAATAATTCCACCCTGTCCCAGCATAGTCTGCGCTTCAGGCCGGTATCAGGCCAAATCTGATGCTTTCACATTAGATTTCCACACAGTCAGAGTAATAAAAATTGTACATTCTGGTCTTCAGTTATAAAATTCTAGTGCGTCTAGAGCATTTCTCCTGCATGGCCGGCGACAGGCTGTCAGCCAAACACTCGGTCACACTGGACGGTAGTAGAGGAACTTGCACCAGTGTCTGTTGCAAAACTAGTTTAGCCAACTTCACTTGCATTCAGCACCAGAACAGAGTGTGTTGGGGTGGCGAACAGACACGAGTTGCACTGCTCTGCGTTGCTCTGCCCTCTGTTTCCTTCACTATTTCCTGTTTCCATGACAGTTAGTTTTGTAGGTCTGGACAGTTTGTAAAAGTTGATATCTGTCATGTTGTTATCCTACATTACCAAGTACAATGACGCAGCTGAAAAATTACATTTAAGTGACAGTTTGGGTTTTTCTTGACTGATGATTTGAATCATTAATGTTTAGGAGGCAGCCCTACAAATAATGCATGTAAACCACTGTCCAATTACCTGAGCTCTCTGAGAGCATACTCAAATGGTGGATGTGGAGAAAATAATTAATCTAACTTAAATGTAGACAAGATAAACACACATACATTAACACACCAGTAATGCATCATCATAATGTACAATATCAGATCCATCCTGATGCCAATAATATGACAGTATTTTAAGGTGATTATTATGATTAGAAACTATAAAGCTGTGTAATTTGTCAAGGAACCACGTGTGGCACTTTTTAAAAATACCAAACAAACAACAGGTCCAGGGCCAGCTATGTGGTTCCTGTAGTGGTTACAGGTGGGAGAGAAAAACATTGTTCTCTTCCCAGTGTTTGGCTTCATCTGGCTGCTACATGCATCCCAGGTCTTCATCAGTCTTGCCTGAGCGCCTGAGGCACGGCTCTCCTGGTCATTCCAGCCTATCTGAGCTAAAGACTGACGGGTCTGTGCAGTTTTGGCATCTGTCTAAATCACCACCGTCCCGGCTCCTGTCTAAAAACACCTCACAGCTGTTTGTGTTCTTCTGTATTTAGTTTTTTGAACCATGTGTGGCAGTTATTAACTGTTTACTGTATAAATACTTTTCAGATATGGAATATGTTGCATTGCTGCCTTAGTGTGTCAGTAAAGGTTATGGCTTTTGGGGGTTTAAACATACATGTTTGTTACATAAATGTTCTTCTATGGTCATATATAAGCAGAATCAATTTAAAAGTAATGATCACTATCAAAAAAGACTGTTCTCTCTTCTCTTATCGACTGCATCACTGCTGAAGCCATAATTAATAATCATCATGAACATGAGAACCGCTCACTCTCACAGTGAATCTCCTCATTAGTGAACTCTGCTGTCGACTAATGTCAGATAGCACTCAAACATAGACTGACAGGATGTTACGATAGGGCTCTTATTGATGTAAAGCATTTTGCTGGATATTCATAATCGTTGAAAATATAGGCAGGAAGACTGTTGGTCAGATGATTATCTTATTACAGTTTAATGACTCTCCTACAGTGTTCTGTGGCTTATTAAACTAATCTTATTGTCTTTGTGCATAAAACATTATAATTACTATTAGTTAGTTAATGAGTCTTTATTTATTATTTGAGATCTTAATTTCTTACAGTGTTCTTAAGAACACGTTACAAGCTTGCATTTAATCTCTGTATGCATTTAACCTTGTAGCCTTCACATCTGCATGATGGTGCTCAGTCCAGACTTAGTACGACTGCTGTCATGACTTTTGTGGAAAAATGACTCGGGTATTAATTCAAACATGAGACCAATGTGTAAAATTGGCTTAACATTTACATAACAAAGTGCAGTCTGAAAGTCTTGAATCACGTCATACTTTGAAACCTTTAGTATAAATAGGGACTTGTTTTCTTTTGCCACAGATCCAGAGTGGATAAAGAAGATACTGCAGGCGCCCTGCACGCTCTGCGACTCGCCAATGATCTAGAGCCAAATGATCGGAAGAACCTCAGGGCTTCCCTGCGACCTTCAGAGCTCCCCACTCTGACGCAGGGTCCAATTTTGTCAGACATCACTGCTACAATTTTTTATTTCATGTATTTTGTTCACCTTTTTATTACTTTATTTTGGTATCTTAAAAGTGCAAATAAAAGGCTTTGATTATACGTTCAGACTCTTATTTCCTCACGAGTGCAGCCTACAAAGTGTACAGAGAAGCTGTTTCCCCCTGCCATAGTTTTAAATTAATATTTTACTGAGGTAAAACAGTTTGGAGTCAAACTTTATAGATTTCTTTATTTTTCCTCCCTCTAAAATTAATTCCCAGTCAGACACAGTGTTTGCGCAAGGGTGCAAAGAAACAAAGTTTAAAATGTGGTTATATGTGGAGGTTTTTATTATTCAGTAGGACTTCAGGGCACCATAAATAAGCTCCCTCATTTTCTTTCTGTTGACTATATTTCCAAACCTTTGGTGTAGTTTTTATTGCAAGTAAGTGGAACTTACTCTGCTAGTCCTATTTTAGTGTGGGTTTTTTTTCTTCCTTTTTTGAGTGCAACAAATAATACACTCTGAATAATACATACTCTAGAAAAAAAACTCAACATACCTACTTTAATTGGCACTGTAAAACAATTTCCAAGCTCTGGGAGGAGGAGGAGGAGGAAGAGGAGGGTGGTGGTGTTCAGTCATTCTCTCAGATGAGGACTTCCGCTAATGTAAACGCAGAAGAGAAGGAGCAGCGAGGCAGATGAGATGAGCAAGAGGCAGGAAGAAAGCGAAAAGTGTGCTTAAAAACCCGGCGCAGTCCCTCCCACGGGAGCGCGTTGTAATGAGATTCAGCAGTAATGAGGGACAGAACATGGTGCCAGATGTGATTCTAATTCTAATCAAGGAGGGGAGGGTGGCGGTGATGGGGTGGGGTGGTGGGGGTTAGAGAGCATATTGTTAAATACAATTAACCCTTTTTTCATATTTGGAGGGAACAAGGGCTACAGGGAGGGGATACAGGCTCAGCGGTATGTCCTCAGTCCCTCCCCTCGGCCCCGGCTCCTTGTTTTGGAGACATGGAGGTCGGCGGCCGGTGATCAAAGAGGAAGCTGGACCTGAGAGACTGGGCCAGCAGCAGAGCCTCCTCTATTCACTGCCGCCTCTCTCATCCCTTACATCCCCCAGCCCGGCAGAGGTGGGGTGGGGTCTGCCCTCCCTCTGGTGTCACTGGAGATGATAGCCTGCCCTGGGGCGAGGAGAGAGGAGACAGCTCTGCTCCGAACCCCTTCAGGATCTCATGAAAGGGGTCTCTTTTTATTTTATTTTTCTAAACCCCACATTTCTCAGCTCAGTGGTGGCATTTATTGGCCTGAGACTCAGTGAAGATTCAGTCCAGTTGGGGAGGAAGCAGGGTCTCCATTTTACTGAAAAGTGAATCATTTAGCAAATTATCGTTGCCATAGCTGCAAAAAGTAATTTTGAATGAACAGGGCCATGGGTACAAACAATACAAGTAACAATATCCTATTAAGTAGAACTCTTATCTCCCCTTGTTTATGTCATTAACTTCTGCTGCTAGCAGAGCTAATATTCCTGGGATCCACACGTTAGAAATGTCCAAATAAAACATGGTCAAAATCAGCTGTGAGCAGCGCACAGCACAGACCCAGAGAAATGACTGATAATTACAACAGAACCAGCTTCTTCTCAGTACACAACCATCCATAAACTTGATGAAGACTAGGACAACATCCGATAGGAAGACATATATTCAGTTATGTTGTTTCTTGAAAATGCTACAGAAGCCTTGGAAACAACTGTATGTTTTAAAGGTTTAGTCTTGGGTCTAGGTGTAACTACTGTAACTGTTGTTTACTTGCATACAAGTGGGATTGGTATGTGTTTGGCCAGAGTACTCCAATAGAAAATGATTCTGTTATACCTAAAAATACAGTGTAACTTGTGAAAGCAAGCAGACTGGAACATCATCAAGAACCACATCTGTCTACCCTGAATACTGTATCAATAATACAGGTACAGTATAGACAATAATCAATGAATATTTACTTAGTTAATGATTATTCCTTATGAAGAATACTAACTGCCTGATCTCTGATTTTTCTGCTCAAAGCCTGCACACAAAACCACTGATTTCTACATTTACTTTAAGATGTAGTTATTATATCCTTTTTAAAAGCAATTCAACCTCACTTTATTTTCTTAAAAATGAACAAAAACCCAACCAAGGAGGTGCAGCAACAGAAAAACTGAACTGTGTCTTTTGTAGGGGAAAACAGGAAAGTGGTGGCCATATTAATGCTTTCTCTGAAATTTTCATACAGGGGAATTTAAGTTCAAAGGAAAACATGAATCATCCTGATTGTGCCAAATACAGAAGAACTGTAAAATAACATTGTTTATGTAAATGTTGCTGATTCAGCTCCTCATTAAAACTGCTTAATTACAGATTTTAGACAGTGCTCCAGAGAGGTAAAAGCAAGTTAACTGGAAAGTTAATGTAACGAGCTTTTGATCGACCCCGGCTGTGGTGGGTAGGTTTGCGGTGTCACGGCTGCCCCCCCCCCTTTTTTTTTGTTCAGCCTGGGGATTTGGTGCAGGGTGTGTATGTTTGTCAAGTGGAAGTGGCTCCTCAGGTTGTAATGTTCCTGTCACTGATAGGTGGAGACCAGCACTGTTACAGAGGTTAGCTGTGTTTGGTTGATCCTCCTCCTGCTTTAATATAATAATCCGTCAAAGAGCATCTCCACTAGTAATTACCTGCTTCCCCTCCCTTTCTCTCCCACTGTCTTTGCTCTCAAGACTTCAAACGGGGATTTTTTCTCTTTGCATACAATATTTATATCCTTTATGTCAGTGGCTGGATGGCGTAAAACATTTATGGCACCTTTTCACACCTTAATTTCATGTGATATTCCTTTTGTTTTGTTTAGACTAGATTTTGAACATGATATGTTCCACTGTATTCTCTCAAGAGTATCGATTCATTTTGTTGCCTCAGAATATTCCAATTTACACAGTAAAATGTGGCAGCTGCTTCACTGCATCAGACATGCATCACCTGAACAGTTTTTCAGTCCTGGTGCTTTTATGAGTCTCCTGTTGCATTTTGTCAGGAGTAGTTTATGATGATATACACCATGAGACAATATAAATTTGTTAAAAATTTGTCAGAGATGCCATACTCTTACAACACATGAGCCTCCTTTCAGTATCTCTAGTAGGCAAATAAGTGAGCAGGACCCATTTAAGGATTAATCAGTTTCTCAACTGATTAAAACTAAATAAACTAGAATGGCAATGTCAGTAGAGCACATACCTCTGCCATGGCCAAACAATCCTACACAATCTGTCCAGTTCATATAATAGAAAATTAAAAGGAAAAAGGAAGTAGTCCAATTACATGAATTATCTATTTGTCATATCTGCCCCTTTAACTGGATCTGCACCAAAATGTAATGGGTTCTTCACTGACCCATGCCTTCTCCCTCCACCAAGTTTGAGACAAAACAGTCCAGTAATTTTTGTGTAATGCTACAAACAAATAAACAAACACAGGTGAAAACATGACCTCCTTGGGGGAGGTAATAATTACTATATACAATACTGTCATATGTAGTGATAGAGATTTCTCTCATATTGTTACATTATTTTACTATAGGATATTGTTTTTTAAGGCTTATCGCATCATAAAATCTTAGCTATAACTACATAACTCCTGAATCGTAAAATCTCTTGAATAGAGTGCTGACAGGAAATGAAGGGAGAGAGATGAGAGGACATACAAAAAGACGACGGAGCAGACTTGAACCCTGGATGTTGCGATTAGAAGGTCAGAATCCCTCCCAAAGGCACCAGGCGGCACCAGTATTCTTAAAATACATTTGTGTTGCCTTGTCTGCTTTGCTGTCCTGCCTACCTGTGGGCCAATTGTCCACCTACAACTTCTTGTTGTATGGATGACGCTGGTTGTTGAGGCTGTTCTTAGTTGAATTATATGGGATTTAAACTATTTATTTATTGAAAATTACAATATGAGAACCGTGGATAGGCAACAGATTTATAACGTCTTGTATTTACTAATCGGCTAGCCCAAAGTTAGACAGCCTAATGGCCTCATACATAAATCTTTCTCTGGCTCCTTTTTTCTGTAGCACTTGCATTTACGTAGCATCCAGACAGGACGCATATAGTCCCTCAGCTCTGAGATAAACATGGCTGTCTGTAAAGTTTGGTCCCAGAAATAATACCACAGTAAACACAGCGGCACAGCGACGATCCAGAGTTGCATCATTTCTGTGGCTGCCGACTCCCCCCACGCCCCTGTGAGGCTTCTCTCCTCTGTTTCTAAAGTCTTCTAAACTGAACCGCACACCCCCCAAACTTGTCAGTGCTAATGAAGTCAGTACGCAGGGTTGTCTTCCACTCTCTCTGAACTGATGGGGTGAACATGGTTGTCTAACTGGTTGACTCCCCCGCTCTGTCTGCTGTCCCCGGGGAGCTGAGCGGGGTAGAGAGAGCTGAGGGAGGGCAGTGACCCGAGACCAGCTGAGGGGTTGTGTGAGGCGGGTATAGAGGGGAGGTTGTATGTCCATCATTAGAGTCGCTATTTGTTCCTGGCTTTGAAAGCACTGAGGTGGAACTAATACTGAACAGCAGAATGGACATGGAGAGGGAGGGCCACTTTTTACTGCTACATTAATTAAACTCATTCTCAACATGCTCCCTGTCTCCTCTTGTTCTGCTGTAATTAAGTGGAGGGGCTGCATTGTGTGTACGGCTGGTTTAACCTTTTCTGACATTTAGCACAACATCCTCACTTTCAGAGGTGGAAAGACTGAGTGCTTTTTAGTGTTCGCATTCCAGGAGACTTTTCTGCCACTACATTTGAGGGAAATGTACTTGTTACTAGAACAGCAGAACAGCAACTATTTGTCTATTTTAATAGAGACCTTGAGTATTTTTTCATTTAACTGCTTAATTGTATTATTTAAAAATCAGTTTCTACTCTCAAAGAATAACTCTGTTATTTTTGAACCTGGGCCTTATTTTCCCATGTTTTTGGGTGTAAATGATTAATAGGAACAAAAATATTTGAAGCAGTATAGAGCAAGAACAGTGTACCCAGCCACCACTAACAGCTGCTACGATATAATCCAAATGAGCAATTTTCCCTGTTGAAGTATGTCCACTAAAGTGCTTGTGTTTGCCACTGACAGGCTCAGATTGATATTTTAAGTGTCTGACAACATCATGAATAGGATTCCTACAGAGACAGACCTTTTTATGAACCAGAAACACCACTTTATCACTACCACATCCATTGACAAAAACAGTAATTTTACTGGGCAGAACAAGGGAAATGTTGGAATACTGCTGCCTCGATTGGTTAGTTTATGTTATTGTATGACTTTCAGTGGTGGAAGAGGTATTCAGATCCTTTACATGAGTAAAGTACTATGAAGTAACATGAACATGCCTTAACATTTAGCTGATGAGCATAAGTGCTTTGGATACTTAAATTAATTTTACTGCTATTACTTGTTCGCTGTTACTTAAGGAAAATTTTAAATCAGGACATACTGCTGTATTTTCATAAGGATTTCCTCATTTTAATGAGATCTGTGTGATGTGTCTTTGAGTGTGATTGATGGGCAGTTTTTCCTTTGTTGCGTCAGGATTGAATAACTATATTTTCTTTTTCTTTTTTTTACTTTAAGTTGACAGGGATAAGTGAACAAAAAGCACTCGTGGCTCTGCCTGAGCGAGGTTCAGCAGATTTTAAGTGAAACATACTGTTCAGCAGGCCTGCAAGACATCATGTACTGTGTTCGTAAACGCGGCAGATGATGGATGTCTGTCTCCATCAGCGCTGGCACCGTGAAGTGACAGCTCTCTGTAACGGTGACAAGTTGGGTTCCAGCGGAGACAGATTGCCTTCAGGTGGCTCCATTTTCTAAATCTCACCAAGAATACGGAGCGCTTAACTTTCCTTTTGAAGGCTGAAGGGCTCTCTGTGCCTTTTATATTCCAGATTTCAGCAGGAAGAAAAGGGTGGGGGTGGCTTATTTGAGAGTTTGCTTTAATATCTGTCTTTCAAAGATCAGAGGGTGTCAAACTCTCACACCTCATATTTCATAGCATCTATCACAGGCTATGTAAAATTCCCTTAAAAGTGCATTATGCAATATAATAGCAGGTTTGGGTGACATTTATCTGCCAAGGGGAGGAAGGCTGGTTACAGACCTATTGCCTTTTACAAAAAGGATTTCATCACACAGAGAGTCTATGTGAATTTCTCCGGTTTGTCTTGTGATTGCAGCTGATGACTGAAATTAGAAATGCACTTTATGTCATTCCCATAGACAAATATGTTTTGCTGAGTGAGGCAAACACAAGATTTTTGGGATCATTTTTCATAATAATTCTAGTGACTAACTGTTGAAATACTGTCTGAGCAGTTGATCTAGATAATCTTGTGCAGTCCTCAGAGTGTCTGCATGGGAGTGGGAGAAATTATTTCAGGGCCTGGTTATGCAGAATTTGTAATGGGTATTTTTGTTTGGAAAAAAAAGAGGAAAGGAAATACCGGTAATAACTATGTGCAAAACCATTAGAATGAATATTTATGTTGCTTGTTATGAAATATTCATTAAGTCGGTATAAAAAAAGAACAACGAATGAGACTGGGGAGAGAGAGTGTGTGTTTACTTGTGTGTATTTGTGTGTAAAATGGGGGCGGTGGGGCCCTCATCACCTATTGCACAGGAGTACTGACAAAACCCCTGGATTGAATATCTGACATCTCTTAACAAAAGAAGCAGCAGTAGCATCTTCTTCCCCTTGTTTTGTTTTGTTTTTTTTTCCTCTCCTTCCTCTTTCTCTCTGCCTGAGATGATGTGAGTCCCTCCGTTCATTCGATCTCCACATCTCTCCCTCTTTCTCCACCTTTCATTCCCTCACTTCCCCTTCGTTCCATCTACCCAAATTAAGAAATTAATGAGGGATAGGTTCTTTACCAACTGCCCCCGCAATGTTTACCACTGATGAAATTATAATGTAGGCCCTGCTGTATTATTTATAAGCCAATTAGGGGAAGTGTTACTTGATTTGATGGGGAGCCGACACACAGAGTACATTTAACTAATGGAGACCAAGAGAGTAAAGGGAAGAAGGGGAGGGAGGACAGCTGAGGCGGACTATTCCGTACGATGCTCTAGGATTACGTGGCTAATTGCCCTGCTTTATCTGTCTGTCACGGATAGCCATGCATATTTTAGCGTTCCCAAAGACTTTGATTGTTTGCACTCGTGTTGGGGCTGTAACAAGTAGAGCAGAGGCCAGAGTGGAGTGTAGTTAAAAACTGGCAGCAGGGGAGGCAGGGAGGGGGCGACGGAGAGGAGTAGAAGGAGGGGGAGGAGGATGAGTTGGGGGGCGGGGGGGCGGCCATGCACAAAACTCAGACACTGTGACAGGTGGAGGAAGAGTTTTGACAAGGAGCAAAGGGGTGTCGAGGTGGGAAAATATAAGAGAAGGGGGGAAAAAAGCCGTTCATTGAGAGGCTGCAATTAGATGGCAGCATAAACAGTAATTAATTTCACTTATTATAGCCTGTAGCCAAGCATGGCTCACTGACCTCCTCTGCATATTGTTAAGAAACAATTTCATAATTCTGTTTTCTCATTTGCATGGCTCATTTGCACCACAGCATGGCAAAGCAGTGACATCCAAGGAGAAAACATAGGACCAAAAAACCTTTCCCATGAAATGCAGATGCACACCAGCTGCTGGAAAACTACTACAAAACACTGACTTACACATAGGGTATTTGAATTAATCAATTAGCTGACTCAGAATTAATCAATATTTATCACAAATTTATGATTTTATATCTTTTATCTAATAAAAATGGCAGACATTGGCACATTTGCAGCTTGTCTGTTCCATCTCTGTGGAAATTGGTGCTGAAAGTACTGGTTGATTAACTGATTGTTTCAGTTTCTGAAATATGAAGATTTGTTACTTCTATCAGACCCTCTGACAGCCTAAGGCGATGGCATTTTCCTCTATTTTCTTGCTTTTCATGGGCTAAACGATTAATGAAAATAAATGTTAGTTTTCAGACAACAATCTAAGCCTATGTCACCTTGCATTGGGCCTTTGTCATTATTTTCTGGCATTTTACAGACTAAATAATTCAGTGAAAAACAATCAGTAGAGAAAATCGATATTGGAAATATTCATTAGTTGTAGCCCTTTAAAAAAGTTACTCACAAAATAAACACTAGGTCTAAAATATGATAAAAACAATACCTTTTATCGTTCGCTGGCCGTTTGCTGTTGGCCATATCTAGAAGAATAATTGATTTCCTGCATATTTATTCGGGCCCTCCGGGGCGAGCCGCAGGCCAAGACCCCCTGGTACAGAGCTCGACATGGACAGACAGGTCCTGGAGGAACCTGCTAAGGCCCCTGGAGTGGAGCTCCAAGGAGCAACTCTGACTGATGAGCTTTTTGAAAGTTGATCAGACACTTATGCTAAGAAGGGGAAACTGGAGCAAAGGCATCCTTAATTATCTGATGAGGGGGAAGCTTATCTGAACGGTTTCTTTTTCTCTCCTCTTTTATCCTGCCGGATCACATGGCAGATCTTTACATAACAAAAGAGCTACCTGGCTGGCCCGCTTCATTTAAAACTCCATCCTGATCCAGAGACACTCTGCATGTGTGAGTCCTGGTTCTGGTCTGAGGGTGATTCACAATAAGTCCCTGCTTCACATTACGTATACAGCAACACATTCTGGAGATGTAATTTTCCTGAAATATTGTGCGATAAAGATTTCAGGCCTGAGCATATTGGAACATTTATGGGTCTTCTCCCTGCAACGAGTGTGTAATTAATTCACGATTAAAAGTATTAGTACAGGCTTTGTGTGGTGATTTATTTAAAGGCTGGTACTAACGCTGGCTCGGTTTCCTCCTTTAGGAAATGGGTAATAAGATCCGATGCCAGGCCTTCTTTAGCATCCCGCTCCATGCACACACACACACATCCAATATTAGTGTGTCTCCTCCATTAGAAGCCCACACATAAGCACAGGAGCCCTGTCACCACTGCCGTCACAGTCACCATGTTAACTTATTCATCCCTGTTAAAGCCCATGTAACTGGATAGCTGTTAATTAATATAGCTGTCGGGTAAATGGTTGCCGCCGGACCATCGCCACCATCCATCAGTAACATAATCTCGGGCTTGTTTTCATGCCAGGCCTCGGGCTCAATTAAGATAATGCTATGCAAACGAGGTCTCTCGCCATTAGCCTCATCACTGAGGGGCTGTTAATGGCATAATTGGGGCACTCCAAAGAACAATTACTGTGGCACCTCCTCCCCACCTATGAGATCAGCAATCATCTGTGAGCATGACTGAGGAGTCACGAGTCGTGACCACCGGGCGACGAGTCGTGGCTACGGATTGACCCAGGAGGTCCAACAGGAGCAGCTGGAGAGCGCAGACAGACGACTGCAGCCAAGACTGCAGGCCTGTGACCTGTCTGATGGACTGTAATTATCATCAAGTGATGCATTTATAATAAAATAAATGATACTGTTTATGTTATTAGGTGACAGAGAGCAAAACCAAATCCTTTTGAGTAGGACAAAAATACCCTGCATTCAGCCTGCTAAGCGTGGTTTAGGTGATCTGCAGGCCAAAGGACATTTAAAGATGTTTCATGTCTTTTGGGGTTGGTCCAAGTAAAGTCTCAAGTCTTTGAGAGCTAAGTCTAAAGGCTCAGAGATAGTGTGACAGGTCAACACTTGGTTGCCAAAGCTCTCAACAAATGTATCATACAGTGAGATGAAGGACCACAATTTTGGATCGACAACCAACTTTTCAGTTGTGTGGGTCGGCCACAAATCACAGTGTACAAAGTCTTTCAGGTGACTGAGGGCTGATCATTAGAATGGTTTGCATTTCAGCATTTTAATTTCAAAGCTGTATTAATGCCGTTCTATAAAACTGAGACCAAATCCTTTCAATGTCTAAAAATGAAATATCAATGCGAGAGCTGTCTGTTTCTGTCTTTGTTATTTTTCATTGCATCAGGATTTTAACAAATGAAAACTTGAGACTTGAATGTTGTCGCTTTGAAGTCTTTAGGGAGTCAAATCTCAAGTTAGTCAAGTCACACAGCAGTCAAGTCCAGGTCAAGTCTCAGGTGCTCATTTAGTCTGACTCGAGTTCAGGTCTCGGGCTAAAACTCAAAACAGAGCTAAAGGTGGTTCAAAGGCATCTTTAGATGTCTAGACAATATATTTGTTTTTAACCTAGATGTCTAGTTGTTGTTTGACCAGAAAATCCATGCTTAGTGAGAGAGGCAGGAGCTGAATATAAAATCAGATGTGCTTTTAAAAGGGTGAGGAGGGTTCTGGCAGTGGTGTGATGTTGGTCCAGGAGGGGGGAGACAGGAGGTTGGTGTTGGCAGAACAGTGTGGCTGTGGTGAAGGTCAGAGAGGCAGCAGGCGTCCTGGTTATGGAGAGGTTTGTGTTGTGATGAGAAGAAGCTTGAATTGAATCTATCGGAGTATCTTGGAAAAAAGAGAATATTTATCACTAGCTGGACAATCATTTTCAAAAAACATGTTGTTCTGGAAACATTGTGAAATATCTCAGAAACTTTACACCAAAATTGAATTTCTGAATAAATCTAAGGTTAGAAATTGACAATGCAGTTGCAGAATTTTGGTTCATTCATTATCCACAACACTGGGTGTTAACAAGGTGAAAGGCTTTGGACTTTCGGTGAGACCGACAAGTTTACGTCATCAGTGCTATGTTCTTTGATTAGTCTATGGTGTATGGTATGTTACTGGGTTGATTCAGCTCTAAAGTTGTCTTCAGACCTAAGTTTTCAGTTTAGAAATCAATATCTAATCTCCTTTGCTTTGGAAAGGGGCTTGGCCTTGTTCTAATCTTTGTTTATTTTTCCTCTTCCTGCATAACACACTCAATGGCAGTCACCAAATTTTGGCAGGTATGTCAGTTAAAAAAAAGTGGAGACAAGGGACAGGGTTAATCAGATCAGATCATTTCTTTTTTTTTTCTTGTTTTTTTTTTTTATTCTCAGAGATTATTCAAGCTATTTCTTTGTGAGTTTTTTCTTGTAAAGATACCACTTTAATCTAAGAGAATATCCAAGTTTTTCCAGCTTTAATCATGGAAATTCAGGTTTTTCTTTCAGGTTCATGCCCCTCCCACATCTCCATAATTTTTGGCCTTGATGCACCATGTATGTCACACAACTAATAGGTTCCCAGTTCCAAATCTCATAGCGACAGGATGAAATGTGAAAATTATCTGAATATGCAGAACTTTAAATCAAAGAACTAGATATTTTCTCTCACAGATGTTCATCTTTTATCATCTAACATTGTTTATGCAGAACAGAACTTTTACTCACGGAAGCTTGGACCCCCAAAATAACTCCCCACACTTCACAACGCAGTTACAAAAGAAAAGGACCATTTTAAGATGAAGTGAACTTTTTCACAACACTTTTGCACAGACTGAGTTACACCGAAAACAATTTTTAGTTAGATCATTATTCTAAAGTAAAAGTTATGACTAAACGTAACACCCTGAATATAGCAACAGGCAAAGTTTCACATCCCCTGCACTGTGAATCTGCCATCCGAATTTGTAAATTTCCAGGAGACTTTCTGTGTGCTGAGTCACATTCCCACACATTTTCCTTCACAGCGCGTTTGTTGATGATTTGCAGGTTTTTCTCCCTTCAACAGGAGAGACAAAGCCACATCTCTGCAATACTGAGGCCCTTCCCATCTGTTGTCTGCTCACACCTCCACTTTGCTACATGACTCACACACACACACACTCATACACTGTCGGCGGGCTTCAGCACTAGCACTAGCTATAATGATTCCTCTGACACACATTGGGGCACATCATTCCACAGCACAGCACAGCTTTGCAGCTCAAGGCCCCTAAACCTCACTCACACCGCTCACTAGCAAGATGTTTTGTGTGTGTGTGTGTTTGTATGCATGTATGTGTGTGTGTGTTCGTGGCCATGCGGCTGAGCAGTGAGCGGCTCCTTGGGAATTTTAAGAGTCAAGCTCCCCTAAATCTTCTTGTTTCAACTTTAGAAAATCAATAGGATAAATATCCTGTTTGCCCCTCTTGTCCTCAGCCGCCCACCTCCAGCTCACTCAGGTTACCGGAGCGGAGAATCTCGCTCTCACCTCAGGCTATGTTTAAAATAATCCCTGGTTTTTTGAGCTCTGAATGGCCAAGGATCTCAGGTGCGGCTATTTCTTTTAAACAGCACGGCAAGAGGGGGAATCATGTTAACATATGCCATTGGAGAGCGCCACTGGCTAAGTCCTCCAATCGACCTGCTCCGTGTGTGATTAGGCTAGTGAAGCTGAGCCTGGCCCAGACACCGATCGAAGAGGGTACACTCTCAATATGGATGCGAGCTGTGCTTGCTGTGGCCACATCCAGCTGCTTCTATTGATTTTTTTGTCCTCAATTATATAATAGAAGCTCTGTTCTGGATTTGAACTTAAATCACATAGTTTGGCGAGCAAGCATGTCACATAAATCAAGAAAGCATTTTGACTCATATGAAATAGGATTTTTATCGACTGCATTTGGCAGCCCCTCTGGAGAGATTTGCGTGACTACTCTGTGAATGTGCGATACGAAAGTGTATGTCTGTAGGGTTTTTTATGTGTTTCAGGTGATTGGACTAAAGACAAAGAGGCACTGACACAAAACTTTGAGTGTGCAGTTCAGCAAGCCACAACTCAAGCTCTCACAAATCTGTTTTGAAAAGCCCCTGGATTAGTTCTCCCAGTACACAGTTGACTCTTCTAATTGGAAGACATCCACTTTTTTAGCCATTTGATCCATTGCCAACTTTGTTGAAATCCTTAAATTCTTTATCCTCTGAGGCATATAGATATCGATATGGAAAACACAGGTTAGGAGCATCACTGTGAATGAAAACACAGCTGGACACTTATCCTGTTTCATGGTAAAATGAATATTCAACTCAACCTAACATCGATTTGAAATTCAGTCCAGTCTAACAACAAGACAGAATTCAAAAATGAAATGATCTACCAGTAAAGGAAGATCCTTCATCTTCCAGTTCCACTCAACTTAAATAAATAAATTCTTATAGTCACAAAAATTATGCTGTAATGATTTTGCTTTAAAAAGATACATGGCCATAATTAATGTGACCTGAATTTTATATTGTTAGCTGTGGTCATAAGCCACCAGACTGAGACACATATCACCCTGTGATCAATTTAGTCAGTGAATGATGGCCTAAACAAAAGCCAGACTCATTAAAGGAAGTAGTCTGAAGTAGTAGTTTTTGGGAAATACTCTTATTTGCTTTCTTGCAGAGAATTAAATGAGAAAAGTGCTACCACTCTTATATCTGCATGATAAATATGAAGTCAGGACACACTCAGCCTAGCTTGACATAGCAACATAATCTTCAGGATAAATTATCACTTACTTTCATCAGGTCAAAATTTCAGATTATTATATACTTGGGTTAAAATACTCTTTAGGACTACTTAGCAAATGTTAGCATGCTAACATGCTAAACTAAGATGTTTCAGTAAAGATTACACCGGCTTTACATAGGCATGTTAGCCTGACATTGTAAAGCGGTGGACGTTACTATGCTGACATTTATCTCAAAAAAACATTTTGCCAAAGTACAATTTGACATGCTACCATGGTAGTATACAGTGTTTTGACAAGCTCTGTGCTACAAAAGACTGCAGACCCTGTGGTTTATGATAAATAAGGTCTGCTTGTGAAAAGCAAAGCTCAGAAAACCTACAAATAATAAATGGTGAAGAGAAACATGGGTGAAAAAAAATCACAAATGACCTGCTTTTTGTGTACCACAGTCTCTCCATGTAAATTGTAAAAAATGATGACACCTACATGTGCAGAATTTTTTTAGTGAACAAACTGTATCCATGCATTAGACAAACTGTAACGACGCTTCATTTCACAAAGACACCTGTCATCGCTGAGTGATATATTGGTCACTGTAAACCAAAGTATTTCATGCCCTATAGACCTGGTAAACTGACCCATCGTGCTCCGCTCATGAAGCACAAACATCGACCTAATTTCAAGCAGCCTGTCCTTCCTGCAAATGAGAGCACCGTCATTATCACTGAGTGCCATCAGACACCTGGAGGAGGAGGACGGTGGAGAGGCGGTGGCCAAAGATGGCCAGGGGTTCAGTTCAGTTGGGGGGGGGGGGGGGTAACCTGAGCCACAGATGCTAATCTTGCTACGCTCTGGCATTTTGGGGGATAATTGTAGCCCTGGCTGAGCTCAGGTGATGATGCAGGCGATCCACTGGAGTTAAGCCCCATCATATACTCGCCAGTTTGCTTTTCTTCCCCTCACCTGTCCTTCCCCCTCTGCTTAGTCTTAATCTCTTTTTCCTTGCTGTACCCCCCCCACCCCTGCATATGAATATTCCCCAGAATGCCTGACAAACGCAGTAAGAGGCAGTGGGGAAGGGTCGTGGGCGTAACTTTAGCTGGAGTAATGAGGCCTAATCCCCTGCTGACTGGGGCCTGTTTAAACAGCTCCTGGCTGAGCCACCCAGTAATAGAGTAATTAACCCCAACGCCCTCTTATGCCCAGCAGCTCCGGTCCTCCTCAACGACCGCCCCCTATATTCTACTCCACCTGCATTGCCGCTCTGTCATTGTCCTGGATGTGATGGGGAGGAAGAAGGGAACTGATGGAAAAACATCAAATCAGCGCTGATAGGAAATAAGCTCAAGATAGAGTGCAGAGTAATGCAATGCAGGTCTTCACAGCGTATTGCTGCACTTCCCTGACATTGTCTTTGTAGTGACTTGTCTTTATGTAAGGAAGCAATATCATATGTGCTGTGTGAAGAAACAGTAATGGGAACAGTTCAAGGTTCAAGGGTCATTATAAGCACCGTGAATCACTTGAGGCAGACGGAGCGTTCAGGTGTGAAACATATCTCTCTCCACTGATCTGATTTCCAGACAATCATACACGGCAGATTCTTTGTATTTGCTTTAGGTGGGCTCACGAAAACAATCAGCACAATCAAACAGCATACACTACACAGAGGCATCCCATCAAGCCAATAGGAAAAGCCTTGTGTGTTCATGTCCCGGCTCTTGCCGTCTCCAGCCGGCTTAACGCAGAGAGGCGCTGGAGCGTTTGAAGTAAGCAGCCACCACACATTATGCCAGATGAAATGCTATCATGCGTGGTCGCTGAATGGTTTGTGTCATTAAGAGAATAAGGCAAACAGGGAGCCGAGCACGCTCAGAACCTGCCTGCTCGCACGCCTTTCTGAGGGGAAGGCAAGATTAAGGGGATGTTCAGAGGCTCTCGTCTGTCAAGACTTCAAAGATGCCATCGACACTCCTTGTTTCTGCCGGCGCAGCGACCAAATCGCACTACACTCTGCCGCCTCTGTGGCTGTCAAAGCTCTTCTGACATCCCCTTTATCAGGTATACAGGCTTTAATCCAGACATAGATAAATAAATCAACACACGGGGGTCCCGCTCTTTTCAGCGCCTCCTGGTGGCAGGGTATCTGCACAGCTAAGAAAAATATCAAGAAGTCATTAGTCGTCTGCTGGGGACAACAAAGAAAGGCCAATTACACGGTACAGAAAGGATAATTAATGCACAATTGTCCAAATACAGACAAGCAAAAAAGTGAATTAACCAATAAGCAGTGCATTTGGTTTCTTCTGGCAGTCACATCAGGTGATTCAGTGCAGATAACAAGCAAGAAATGAAATCAGCAGTGGCATCAAGACTTACACTCGCTGAATTGGGCTCATCTCTTCCTGCACGCCTGAATTGAATTTCAAAGTGTATCTATCAGTTTCTACAAACAGAAAAATGTGTTGCTTTCCACCTTTTTTTTTTGAGAGCAGAGATCCATTTTGACACCCAGTGCAACATCTGGAGCAGACAGATGAGAGGAGAACACAGAAGTTTGAATTAAAGTTGACATGTCGACATGCAGGCAGACACGCCGCACATCACAGCCAGCCCTGCGCAGCCAGGATGGACACATCAGTCTGTTTAGATATCGGCGAATCCTGAGTGCAAAAGAAAAAAAAAACCCACAGCTGAGCGGGACGGCAGGAAGCAATCTGAGATATCGACAATGAAATAAATACAGGGGAACAAACCAAAGAAACAGCAGTGTGTACCCAATATGACTGCTTTAACTCACAGAGAACTTCCCGGGAAGGAGGAGGGAAAAAAAAGCACAAGCTGGAAAGGCAGAGTGTTGTACCTGTCTGGGTGTATTTCCGTTGGTTCTTTTCATTTTATTTTAACAGCAAAAGCGAGGCAGACAGAGATCACCACAACAGAAATATGATGTCTGAACTGTGAAGAGAGATCTGTTGTTCCATTGTTCTGTTTGTTTGTTTTGAAGACCAGTCTGGCAGCAGAAAGCACATCGCTTTCAGAATACAAAAGATGCCTTAGAGGCAACATAAGTGAAGTTTTATGCTGATGACTGACTGTTTGACAAACATCGGGGGTGAAACTGCAACTCCATTCAGCGAGGAAAAGGAAGAAGGTGCTGGAGAAAAAAATAATAGTGGTACCTGGGTAATGTGTTAAAGAAAAAAGGAAAAAAGGGGTTTAAAAAATGAGGGAGTGAGAGGACACAAAAAAAACTAATTTATATCCTATAAGAGGAATGTGAGGCACCCAGGGGGGCCCTGTAAGTTGTGAAAAATTAAAGGAGACGGATTCAAACTGTCCAATTTCCACATCAAACAAACCCTGGGCTCCATGCTCCTGGAGAGGCTGCCTCATATCCAACACATAGCCTCAGAAAAAGGTGCCCCCCCCCACCCCCGCCTTTCTCCTCATCCTCCCACCCTGCCTCTTCATCTCCTCCTCAAGTCCACCACTGCAGCCGAGCCGGCACATTTTTTTTATTTTTTCTTTTCTGTCTCTCTCTTTTTTTCTTTTTTTTTTTTACTGGTACTCTCCATTTCCTCAATAACCCCGCTCTCTAATTCCCCTAAGCACTGTACTGGTTACACTAGCCACTGTCTCTCCCCTGCCTAATTATACCCTTGTGAGTCTATTAATCAACTTGTGAATTATTTAAGAAGGAGAGCTCCTCTGCCTGTAACTGGCTTTGACACTGTGAAGGGGAGACGGGAGAAGAGAAGAGAAAGGCAGTGGGTAGGTGGGGTGGGGGCTAAAGCAGGGGGTGGGGGGAATGTTAGGAAGAAGAGAATGAAGGCGGTAGGTGGGTGGATGGAAGGAAAGAGAGAAAGAAAGGAAATGAAATGAAAAGGGAGATGGAATCAGGGTCTCCTTCCATACGTCCCCTGAGGACCAGGCTGCCGGTGCAGTGCTGCACCCAGACAAGACAAACCATCCCACCCCCCACCCCCCACATCAACACTCACTCTGTTTGTTTTTTTTTTCTTTTTTTGTTGTTGTTGTTTTTGTTTTTTTCCCCATCCCACCCTCTATTTTCATGCATAAGTTTTCATGATAAACAGGAAATTCATGAATATATGGAGTGATACAGTGAGAGATGGAGGAGGAGGAGGGAGACCAAGGGGTGAGGTGAAGGAAGAGAAAGAGGAGTGAACAGTCAAAGCCAAAGAGTGAGCCGAGACTGGGAGGGAATTATGTAGACAGCAGGATGCATACACACACACAGAAGTACACAAGCAGATGCAGTCACATACATTTACACACACACACACACACACACACGCAACTTCGCATTGCAGGCGAAACCGGGGTCCTTCTGCTGTTTGACAGGAGGCAGCGTCTCCCCAGAGCAGCAGGTACGCGTGGCAATGGCGATGATGATGATGGTTGTGGTTGTTAGCATGCCGAAAGTCTGTCCTCCCCCTGATCCCCTGGTCCCTCCTGCTGCAGCCGCTCCTCATCAGTTGAGAGGAGAGCCCGACCCTTCTAATGACTCCCATCGACACTGACGCCCGCCATAAGCAGCCGGGGCAGGAAGAAACAAGCGTGAAAGTGAGATCATTATTATTTTCATAATGTTTTGTGCTCTCAGTCGCACCCCTGGCGCATCAGTGTGCCGCTCGCAGAATCGTAATGAACTCCAGTCTGAGGTGTGGTTTGGGGGCCGAAGAAAAGAAGTTTATTTCAAAGATGCTGTTAAAGGGTCAGTTCAACCTAAATTAGAAAAAGTAAATATTTTCTCACGTATGCACATATTTCTAGTTTTGAGATGTGCACCACTAACATTTCCACCTGCGGTCCAACACAATGTGAATGTTATTTCATTTGTGTTGTTAAAAGCATCTAAAAATGACAAATGTTACACTGGATAATCTACAGAACAGCAACCGTTTTCAAAGGGATTTCTTTGGTAGGAAGTAATACCAAAGAAAAATGTTCACCACGAGCCCTGTGGGTGACCAGTACATTTTCTGGAAAGACTAAGACTGGGTAAGTAACCTCAATACTTTCCGTGCACTGACTGAAATGTGTCTGTAGAATCAAGTGCTGAAAAGTATCAAAAGTGGTGCCAACTTTTGATACTTGACTCTTTGAAGCACGCAGAATTTCTGACATATTTCAGTCAGTACCAGAAAGAACTGAGGTTCACTACCCAGCCCCGCTCCAGAAACAATGTCCTGTTTACTCTGGAGGATCCACTTTTCTCAGAACTACTTTCCACCAAAGAAATAGTCCCTTTTCTTTTGACAGTGTGTTATGTCGATTGTCCACAGTAAGTACCACAAATGAAATTCCATTCACTTCTATTGTGTCAGTATAGAAGCAGAAATCTCAGAGATGGATATCTCAAAACTCATGTCATCTTCATGGCTAGAGACCACAATAGGTGAGTGTGTTTTTTTTTTTTTTTTTGTGGCGCATATTTATTGAGCAAATGAGTGTGTGGGCTGCATGCTTGCGTGTTTTTCAGAGAGGGTGTGTGTATATTTTGTGCATGTGTGAAAATGTGCGTGTTTTGAGTAGCATGTCTCATTAAGGCCCAAGCAGTGCTGTTGTCTGAAAGGGTACGTTAAGTCCACATAGCTACGTCTCTGTGGGATGTTTATTAAATTAATAAAAAGTTGCTCAAGGCGAGCTGTACCGAGGAATGCCCAGGGCTCGGCCGTGATTGGCACTCTCCGCCGCCCTGCGTTCTCCCCAGGGTTCGCCTGCGTTTGCTTTAACTAACTGGCCGTGACTGAGGAGAGCAGCCTGACATGAAGCCCCTCTTCTCTCCCCCCTCTGTACTCCTGCGCCTCCCCAGCCCCAGACATCATAACAAGCAGGCAACAGAACATAGCAAAGTTTCAGTGCAAAAAGGTGACATCTAGGGCAAATTTGTCCTAAGCTATTTACTGTAATCAGTTTCTGAATACATGTGAGATGTAAAATTGGTCATGCTATTGCTGATTCATGCTCTACTTTTTTTCATTAGGTTTGGGAATTAAATCATCATCTAAACCACTGCCTGTGTTTGTTGATTGGTTTGGCTTTTTCAGTGCATGTTTTTTTAGACTAAAAACAAAAGTGGAGTTCATGAAATTTAGGCCGGCCATGTTAAAGCTACTAAACATTATCTTCAACTCCCTGTTTTAGATCCACATGGTTTCATTCTCTGAACAGAAAGAGCCTGAATGAACCGACAACCCTTGCTTACCGATGATATGCATTTTCTGCATGTTCTCTGTGTCTGCGTCTGGTAATGTGATGTTGATGCTTGGCTCCCCTCCTCAAAACATTACGACTGAGCAGGAGACCGAGGCCTGTGGACACAAGAAGAGAGGGAACCAGACAAAGCTGTGGTCATGGAGAGGAAACAGTATTTATATCAAAAGAGAATAATCAGACAGGCAAGGGTGGAGAAGACTCCTGAGGGGAAGATGAGTCTTGTTTGTTGGAGAAAAACCCCCCAAAAATTAGTCATTATACAACCATTTCTCACTTCACACAAACACTTTATTTAGACTACCGGCATTATGTTCCAATTAAACACAAAAGAAAAGTCTGGCATTTCAAACTCTTCAGAGAATCTGCATAACGCCTTTCAGGAAAAAAAAAACAAAGGGAAAAATTAAAATATATTATCATCTTTTAAAAATCCTTTTAAAAATAAACAAGACAAACACAAACAAAACACAACAAAAAAGCCCCACTCTGTCTCTTTCACTTTATATCTCTCTGTCTATCTCGCTCTCTCTAGCTCGGCTGGGCGACTCTCTGAGGAGGAAAAAGCTGAGAGAACTTATTTGCATATAAACTGTGAGAGGCAGGGATTGTCATCGGCGGCACATTAGACGCAAGGAGCGCGAAGGGAGAGGATTTTCATGTGCAAATTTCAGCCTCACCAACTCTGTGCATTATTATTTCATCAGCGCCTAAGAAGGAAACCCCTCCGATCCCCAAACCCTGCCATCATCCCCACGGACACTTCAAGATTCACACCAAATCCCCCCGTCGCGCCTCTTCCCCAGAAGGCCCCACTACTGAGTAGCTGTTTGCACCGGGGCCCACGACGCAGGAGGAGTCAATCCGCCTCTGAGATGGGCGTGAGAGCAGATAAGAGGGAAACCACAGGAAGAGGGAGCAGATATACACCAGTTGTGACCAGCAATATTGATGTTCCTAGCATTAATTGCTTGTAAACTGCGAGGCTGGAGGCTTGCTGGCTTTCAAGTTTAAAAAGGAGATTACAGCCAATTAGCAAGGCCTCTGAAAACCCTTTACTGCCTGGGGAATAGTGGCTGATCCCTAATGTGGGACAGCTGTGAGCAACAAAGGAACAGTTGCAGTCCTGCTTTTGAAAACACACTTGCAAGCAGAGCAGTTTCAAAACACACATATTGTATGCACTCACATATAATCTCATATGCAAACAAAAAAAACTGATTGATAGAAATAGCTGCAAAGAAGTGCTATTACAAGCATGAAAAATGAATGAGTACATAAATGCAAACATGCAAACACACACAAACGTGGGGAAAGTGTGCACACGTTCCCAAAGTGACAAAAAGGGAACAGACAGGGAGGTAAATATGTTTTAAAAGGTGAGGGGGAAACGTCTGTGGGTTGGGGAACGTATTTCATCCTTTTAAATCAATTTGTCAGGTTTTTCTTGGAGACGTGTTACCAAAAGAGCCGAGTGTTTCCCTGTAAACTGCCATCTTTAATTTCTTTGTCTGACATGCTCCACTGTACCACGACACACCAGAGACCGAGCGTGAGGTGAGCAAAAGGTTCAAAGCCCAGATGGGAGCAGAGCCTGTGTACCCCTGAGCACCGTGGATTACCTCATTCACTCTCATGTCAAACAGAAGGCAGGAAGAGGAGGAACACAAGTCGAAAGATCTCCACAGGCTCCGTAATCTACGACGATTTATGCCGAGCCCCGCGACTCCCACATTACGAGTCTCGCTCAATGATTTCCTTCTTCCTCTTTATCTTTCCTCCCCGAGTTTCATTCCACATTGCACCTGCACATCCTCAGCTACACCCCGCCGCCCTGCCATCTTCCTCCTCCTCCCTCGTCCCTGTGCACACATTAGCAAAAACAGCTGTCTGCCAACTATTCTGACTTCAGGTAATGAGATTCAGATCCTCCATATGTACCAAACAGCTTCACCTAAAAGAGTTTGTGAAATGTAAGTGTCTAAGATAGCTTCATAGTCCCAAAAATAGACTTTTTTGTTCAGCGGTTAAATCTGTTCTGGTGTTGAAAAGGACGTTTTTGCAACAGTACTTCAAGGGATTGCTCTCCGAATGCCTTCACAGAATCCTCATGCTGCTATAAACTATACATTACATTTGTAAGTCATGGAACTGTATTTAAGCAAACAAACAATTTAAACTTTTGTTGTGATCCTGCCACTGCCCAATAAGATGTGCATAAATTTTGTAAAACCAGTGTTTAGCTGTGACATGAACATCAGTAAATAAAAGTTTAAACCTACAGTCAACTTTGTTTTCGTTTCAACAATGACCACAATCTTTCTTCAAAGTAAGAAAACACTAATTGAATTGTTCAGTTGTATTGGAAGTTGAGAACCAATGACCTTATTTGTCATTCATGTTTGAACTTGATGGGACTCAGCAAGGTATTTTTAGTGTCTTTACTAAGTTAAAAGCAGAACAGAAGCAACCCTGTCTCCTTAAAGTTATATTTTCTGCTACTAAATGGTTTTGCCTAATACCTTAAAGAGGAAAGGTAATTGCTGTATTGATTATGGCAATGTCTTTTTCAGCCTATGAAGGTCTATGTTCTTGTACAACCCACTCAATGCAGTTCATGAAATAGGAACAAAATTAAATCTATTGATTTTTGTGTCCACCAGCACAAGTTTCAAACTAACGTATTTCAATTGGAAATATATTTTTTTGAATGAAATGCTACATTAATTATCGGCAGTGGAGTGGCAAGGAACACTGGGTTGTCCTGTTCCAGACAGAAACCTATGGGTTTGACGGTGGATAGACAAACTGCAGGATGTTAGGTTTTGGCCACAAAAGGGTTACGGTTAGGGAATGACTGTGGTGGGCACTGGGTAGTATAGAAATTATTTGTTTTTGTTCCTCTCAGTCCTGATCTTCATTGTTCATCTAACAGATAGGAGTTTTCAGGATATTTATCAGGGTGGATACATATAAAAAAGCAATGCCTCTGACCTTTTATTCCTTCCTTGCAAAATGACATATCATTGTTGACTTTTTTTTTTTTTTAATTTAAGCAAGGCCACAATCTTTCCTTAACCTTAACCTAATACTCCAAGTTGCCTAAACATAAAAACAGCAGATTTTTCAGGCAAAACACACAGAGTTGCAGAAGGTTCCTGTAATTAACATTTAGAGATACAACCAATAGTATGTCCAAGAAATAGAGACAGACAATACCATTTCTTTCAACACACACTTCCAACACCTTTTCTTAATTTTACATCCCAATCATTTTCTATGAGTAGGTGTCCCATCTTTTCACTGTGCTCAGGGGAGTATTTGTTTATAGCGTGACCCTCTCAGGAAAGTCGACAGCTGTTTCCAGTCGAGCTCAGCAGCGACACCGCCATCCTTCAACATGATGGGTTTCGCCTTTTAATGCATCGCAGTTAACCACATCCTAATTAGAACTAATGACTTGCTCGTTAAAGAGCTCTACAGCTAATTGGCATACTGAACTGCAAACAGGGAAACACCACAAGGAGGTCAGGAATTTAAAAGATAATATTAAAGTTGTAAAATGGGGGGAGGCTGACCAGAGAAAGCTGCTAACCTCTGTATCAAACTGCATTTTTAATTAGAAATAATCAATATTCAAGGCAATGGATTTCCAACAGTTTATATATCCATCAAGGATCATAAATACTTAATGCTTAAAAAAGTAAGAAACCCCAACACTCCCAAATTTTTATTCCCCAAGTTTATGGCAATCTGGCAAATCAGATATGATTAATTATAAACTGAACTATTACAGCACGCTTCAGAAGCTCGCGTTCACAAATTGCATCCACAACTGGGGTTGAACATGAATTTGCTCTCCTGATATTTCTGCAGCTCGTATGCAAAGTCGCAGGGTCTGATTCACATGCAGGGTCCGCTTCTGCACCCTGTAGTTTCATTTAGATCAAAAAGACTCAAATAGACAGAGAATCACAGGATATCCAGAATATCTGATCATCCCCCCACTACCGTACCTTGCCTCTGAGAATCTCAGCTGCTCCCAAGACAATCTCATTAAATCAGAAATGTAAGAAGCAGACAGAGAAATATAAAACACAAATACTCCCTGCTATTGTCTTTGGTATAAGATACAGTGAATCCAGGTTAAGTGCTTCAACAGTCCTCCATGTTGGACCGTTCAGGGGAGCAGTGGACACAAGTGGAAGCTTTGACAGTCACACCACATTAGTGCAGTAACTGTAAAAAGGCCTTTCTGGGATTTGTTCCCTAAAAATACTCTCACACCACTGGAAGCCGGAACCTCTCAGGAGCCTGATTTGAAACTGTGCTGCCTGAGGACAAGGCAAGCAAAGGCAGAAAAATAAATTTGAAAAAAAAAAACATGCCCCCAAACCGCTCCTATTACAGACACAACATTGCAAACAGTGGAAAACAATAGAGTTATTTCAGCGCAGAGCAGAGCAGGACGGAGAGCGATGGCATCTTGGGGCAGAGGGCTGCAGGGCTGGGTGGGGGCTACCCAGGCGGAGGTGGAAGGAGGGGTGCTCTAATGGGCTCAGGGAGGGCTGGGGAGCCCTGCTGGAGGCCCACAAGAGGCCCTAGCCTGTGGTCTTGCCTTGGGCAGGCCTGCCACTGCAGCAGTCAGGTGGGCTGACAGACTGAGGGAGAGGAGGCCCTTCCCATGTGGCCTGCCATCAACTCCCCCCACGACCCCCCCCACCCCTCAACCCCCGTCCCCTCCCTCTGCACAGATGTTTGGGGAGCAACAAGCTGTGCAGAAACAAACAAAGACGGGGACTTAACACCGCCAAGTTGCATCTGAGTGATATATTTCACAGGATTGCTCTAATTGAGTCAATCTGTGGTAGTTTTTAATTCAGAGTTGAGCATGTGTCGACATCTCTGCTGCCAGATTAAAAGTTAAACATTCACTCATGCAACATGGAGAAGACTGAAGTAAGAGGTTTATTAATTAATGGTCATTTACAGCCTTGAATTAAACATTGACACGAGCCCTCAGCGTCCACACATATTAGTAAAGTTTGTTTTTGTGCGGCGTGTCTGAAAGAGAATAAAGGACCAGGATCTGAGTGAATCTGTGCATCAACACACAAGTCTTTTCTCTCAGGTGTGTTATGGACTTGTGCTCTGTACTTATACAGTCGACCTTTAGCCCCAGAGCTTCCTGAAGCCCATCCATATAGCCCACTGTAGGAGGTAAAGATCAGGGCGGCCCAGCCTGGACTCTCCCCTCCTGACCGGCGAGGCGTGTGAAGCATCTGGCATGACTCTCAGCATGGGAAAAGTGCAGCTTTATCACCGCTGCTCAAACATTCATCACACAACCTCTCCTGTAGTGCGCTCCAAAGGGAGGCAATAGCGCCTCCGTCAACTCCCACTTGAAGCTGCCGATTTAGGCAGAAGGTGGCAGAGAGGCAACTTCAAAGTTTTTCGGGGGCCCAGGTCGACGCACACATCACACCAAAGAAGAAGAAGAGGAGAGGAGGGACAGTCGAGGAGGAGCAGCTCTCTCCAGTCAGGAGGGAGGTCATTATCAGGCCATGTTTACACCGGCACAGAGCACACTGATGTGTGCTGCTGTTTTAACATTTGGAATATAGCACTGCAGCCATCACTGCAGGCAAAATAGTTTATGTTCCTCTGTTTGTCTACGTTTGCATGAATGTGTGTGTATTTGTGTGCAGTTGTTCCAAAAACCTACTGAGACAAGACTTTAAAAGGTATTTGCGTTATTTCCTGCATAGAAAGGTGAAGGTCAGTGTTTCCCCAGTGAATATCAACATCTTTGCACAAACAGCAAAATAAATACTTAATACAACATGGCACCAGGAGAGTATACTGCAAAAATATCAGATTTAACGACTAATATGTTAGTTAGGGGCTCATAAAACTGTTTTTGGTAACAAGAAAAAGGCTGCAAAAAATATCAAGTTCTTTCAAGAATTTTAATGCCTTGAGTGCATTGATCCGCTCTATTTTGGCTTGAATAGAGTCATGCATTACTAGAATTGTAGAAACAAGGAAAAGTGCACTCACTTGAATGGCAGTGTCATTTTAAGACAAACTCTAGGACTGAATATGAGAAAAGGGGAGAAACATAATCCATTTATATAAAAAGTATTGCCACAATCATCAGCCTTCATCAGGCATTAAACAGTGAGAAGAGATTAAATGAGCCTCACATATATTATTTACATATGATAATTGTCTCAGATGTTTGTAATTTAACACTTTTTCCCAGAGGTTTGAGTATAAATACATAGCTTCTTCAATAAATTTAGTGCTGACAGTGTGCAGGAGATCACTACCGTGACTTCATTCTCCTACACACAAAAGTATGGAAAAACAATGTATTTACCAAAGAAAACTGATCTAATAATTACAAAATAAATATCTCAATGAGAATATTGAAAATACAAGAAAGAGTCGTATTTTTGTTTCTTTGGTGAATGTAATGTGCTTTTGTGACAAAGTACTTATTAAGATGAACAATTATTTCACACAGATGGCTGAAACATGAAACTACAAAATTGTTTGTGCTCTTAAATTTAGGTTTCTCAGGAAATAAGTGTGTGTATGTAATCAAGTATTAAACAGTCCCATAACTGAGGAAAAAGTGCTTTTTTGACAGTGTGTCAGAATTATAACATTTCTCATCAGTGACTAAGCTTGATTTCGAGCACAGCTGTGGTCGCCTGCTGACTAATTTTACAATCAGGCCTTCAAAAGATCTGCAGTGACCTTATTTTAATTGTTTTGCAGTATTATTTTACATGTTGTGGTTGAGTTGGAATTGTAAAGGTGTTTAGTGTTTATGTTCAGTGTGAAGATCCATGTTGTGATTAGCTGATCAATCCATCTGTAGTGGGACACTGAAGGTGGTATGTTCTGGCAGTGCAGAGAAGCCGATTAAAACATGTAGTGTGGGTTAACTCAACATAAACAATTAATAAACTCATACTGTATAGTGTCAGCCCAGCATTAGGATGAATAAAGTGTTCTGTTTTTGCACCATGTGGGCATAACAAAAAAAAAAAACAAGAATCATTTTAAGAATCAAGAACTATAAAGAACAATAAATGTGCTGTTATTTCTCTTGGTGGCAGAGATGTTTACAGACCTGCTGTGCCTCTCCTGTATCTACAGACCAGTTAACCCATATTTCGTAAACATACAGTGTGACTGAAAATAGCAAAACAAAGTCAAACTATGCCGTATCACTGGTGTCAAGTGAAGTACGACAGCATATTTGAATTGGAAATCTGGCAAAGTGACGATAACAACCCCGTGCACTCACTTGGAAGGCGAGAAGAGGGTTAAATGAACAAAGCCTTGAAAAAGAGTCCAATTCTCCAGCTCCTGCCCCAATCCTTGCAGTTACCCCCACAAAGTACACAAGAAAAAAGAAAATAGTATCATGCATATCATTCATTAGCAGCAAATAAAAGAAATTCTCTCTAATAGTGCCCCCAAATCCCCGAGCTCCCAGCACCACAGAGCGGGGAACTAAAGAAATGGGGGAGAGAGATGCAAAAGGAAGCCGTCTCCCTCAAGTGCTTGTTAGGCCCAAATTATTATGGCGATGAATAATTTTAAAAATAAATAAGAAAATAAATAAATAAAAAAAGAAACATTTATAGATCTAAGTATTATCAGAGGAGCCGCGGGTCTGTTGCCAAGCTCTCTGGGCCCGTTTGAAATCCGCCTTTGTTTTTCACTTTGATCTTTAACTGCTAACCTATCCATCGCTTCACCTGATCCCCTGTTAGTGCTTCTTCACCCACTTCCTCCTGTTAAACTTTTCTCTATGTGGCACGGCACTGCCCGCACTAAGCGGTAATCATAATCGCATGATCATCACCATCATCATCATCATCATCCTCCTCCTTGTCATTAACTTTCTGTTCTTTCACAACAATAATTAACATACTGCACAGGGAGCAAGATTAGGCAGAGAGATGCAGGAGTAAATGAGGGAATGTAGAGGAGCGCAGAGCAAAGAGACGAGGGAAGGAAGCCATGTTGAAGGAAGAAAGAGAGGAAGGAGACATGAGAGAAACCTGCGACCAGCTGCTCTACTCATGCTTCATGCCTCTTTTCATCCAGTTTCCTCTTTCCTCATGCTTCTTCTCCTCTCATCTATTTAGAGTATATCTTTTTCCCTCTTGTTCGCTCTTTCCTCTCCTCCAGTGTCACTTCTTCTTCTCTCCTCTGGACTCCTTTACTTGCCTTACTTGTCCTGCCTCTTCTGACTTTTTGGGTTTTCTCCTCTGTCCTTCTTGTGTCCTCTCTCCTCTTTCTTTTCTTTCTTCCTTGTCCTCCTCTCCTCTCATTTTTCTCTTTTCTCAAAATATTTCCTCTCTCTTTCAATTTAATTTCTTCCTCTCTTCTGAGAGATGAGAGGAAGAGGAAGCAAGCTCTCTTAACTCTTGCTTCTTGTTTCCTTCCTCTTGTCATGATTTCTTTCATCTAAATTTTAATCTGCTTTTTTCTTCTTCTCCTCTCATTTTGTCTCATCTACTTTGTGTTTCTTCTCTTTGATTTCCCCATCTCTCATGGTTTCCTTTCCTCTCCTTTTACTTTCTCAACCTTGTCATCCATTTTCCTCCCCCTTTACTACCTTTCCTTTCACCATGTTTCATCTGATCTAATTCTCTCTTCTCATCTGCTTTTCTTTTTCTTATGTATCCTCATGCTTCATCTTGTTTCCTTAATCTCACCATGATTTCTTCTTTACTCTCCTCCTCCTTTGTTTCCATTCATCTCATCCCGTCTCCTTGCTTCCTCTAGTCACACTTCCTTTTCTCTCATCTCATGTCCTCTATTCTAATTTCATTTCCTTTCCTCTTTCCTCTCTAGTTTCCTTTTTCTATCTCCTCTCATTAGCTGTCATCTCCTCCCCTAACATTGCCTCTTCTTTTATCTTGTTTCCTCTCCTCTCATTACCTATGCTCTCATCTAATTGTCCCATCGTACAATCTACTTCCCTTTTTCCTCTTTTCCTCACTTCTCATATTTTCTCTCCCCTTGTTTCCTCTTTCCTTTCCTCTGGTTTCCTTTCTCTGTCTCCTCTCATTAACTTGTTCCCTCCCCCTTCTGTTTCCTTTCATCTCATTTCCTTTCTTTTGGTTTCCTCTTCTGTTGCTTGCTCTTCCTTTATTTCCTTCACTTGAATTCTCATGTACTCTTTTAATGTACTCTCATGTTTTCTTTTTTTCCCCTCTGGATTCTTTTCTTCTCATCCTATGTCTCCCCACATTTCATCTAAATTCCTTTCTGTGCTTCCTCTATCCATTTTTTTCATTCCCTCTCAACTGCTTTCCTTTCCTTGAATTTCTTTCCTCTTCTCATCTTGTTTTTTTTTTCACCTTTTCCCAGTTCCTCTCCTTGTTTCCTTGACCCTTATTTTCTTTCCTCTCCTCATCCCATCTCCTTTCCTCTCCTCCTTCCCATCATTCTCCTCCTGAGGTTTCTGACCTCAAGTGCAGGGACATCCCAACCCTGTGCTCGGTGCCCAGCCTCTGATTGATATTGTAATGAGACTTATCCCAACATCCCTTCCTCCCTGTACCTCTTCCCCACGTACGCCCCCCGTCTTTCGCTTGTACCCTTCCTCACCCCCTCTACCCCCTTTGCTCCCCAAGCCCCTGAGTGGCTCGCTCGATTCTGTTTCATCACACATCAAACAGGCCTGACACTCTCCACGCGGGCAGGACCCAGGGAGTGCAACATCTGCACGGGGAGGCATGCGGGGGTGTGGAGTGGGGGGTGCGGACTCCGGCCTCCGGGGGGGGGGGGCAATCGTGCTACGAGCAGATGTCATCGGGACCCGAACAGCAGGCAGGGGGGGACGCCGCAGGGAAAGAGACGTAGCAAGGGACCCACCCCTGCAGCCCAGCCTGGGGAGGGAGGAGAGTGGAGATGAACCCAAGTCTCTCCAAACACTCCACCTCTGGTCTCCTCTCCTCTCCTCACCTTGCAGCCTGGCTCCCCTCCTGCTCCCCCTTTTGACAGTACAATTAGGTAATTAGTCACCTCAGTGCTAATAACCTAATCATTACTTGTCTGTGTGTGTTTTCTCTCCATTTCAAAATCTGTGTCCTCCACAGGCACTCCCCTGAGTCCTGACGTGGAGGTGGAGGGGCAGAGGAGGCGTACAATTACCTTTGTCTGGCTACTCCCTGTGGCACAGAGAGAGCTAAGGCTCTGATCCAGACCAAAGCAAAGGCCCTTTTTAATGGAGACAGAGAGCCTGCTCTTTGGAGAGGGTCAAGATTACTCTCACATCCATTAACACCAGAGCTATTTCATCACTGCCTCGTTCTGGCAGGCGGGACCTGTAGAGGGACTGTGATCAGCCTCCGTCGAGTGCAGACGCTGACATTTCCCCAGTTAGTGAAAGTGGCAATTGGGAGCTTCTGCTGTCAATGAGTCATCAAAGGGCTGGTTTGAGAACAGCTGTTGACGTCAGTGCACTGCCACAAGCATTAACCCTAGTTGAGAAGTGAAGTTTTTTTTTTTCTCGTCTGGATTGCTGATGATCCTTTCATCTGCATGGGCTAAGGCAGATCTCAAAGTTCACAGAAATGTTATCTGTCATCAAAAAGGGATCTTTTTCTGACAGCAGTTTTAGAAGAATTTGGAAAGGTTGAGCAGAACAATGAATATTAATGAGTTGGTTTTGGCATGCTTCAGCATTTACTGCAAATCTCTCATACTTTACATAGCTGCCCTACAACGCATACATTTAAAATAATAATTGTTTTCGTCCTCCAGGAAGCTATTGGATTCCTTTCATTTCAGCACAGTATGAAAGCCAACTTGGATAATGCATCATAGAGAATGCCTCCAACTTCTATGTCTACTTTTTAAAAGTTATGTTATCACCCTGGGGTAATGTTTTGTTTCCAGACCGGTTCACGCTGCCAAACAGAACTCACTACAAGTCTACAGCCATGCTAATGACTATTATATGCTGATGTGTAGCTGGTATAACATTTATCATGTTCACCATTTTATTTTAGAGAGTAGTTGTTGTAATAGTAATAGTTGTTGGGATATTTCAGTCTGAACCAAAGTCAACCAATTGACTGATGGACTGACATCACAAGGCACACTTAAGCTCTCAAAGCATAATATCCAAATACAGTCTCATTCTAACAGTCAGCATTCAGAGACTTGAAAGACTTCTATCTTGAATCCTAATAAGATTTTGAAGATAAAGATGAGAAAGGTAAGACAACATCAACAAAAATAAAAGGTGACAATGTTTGCTGTTTTTAGATTATGTATCTCTTGCAAGCAGTAGAAATCTATACAGTGATTTTAACACCAAAGTGAACTGAAAGGGGACTGATAGCTGTTTGAAAGGTTGGAAAAATATTCAAAAAATTTAATGAAAATATTGTTTTGAAAACAGTCAGCAGTGACTTAATGCAAATGGGCTAAAACACCCTGAAACACTGGTGCAGTCTTGCAGCTGACCTTTCCAAGAGGCATCAACCACATTCTGAATATTTTTCAAATCTCCACAGACTACAAGTTTCCCAGCAGCACAGAAAACACCACACTCATATTTGCTGCAAAATCATCCTCATCCATTCCTCATAAATCTAGTCCCATGGTTTTGGTTTATGGAGTTTGGATCCCCCGCTGTGCTTGCAGCGACAGCCGTCATGTCATCCTCTTTATTATTCAGATTTCTTGGAGCCAAACAGTTGTTTTGCATGGCAGATTGAATCAGAGCTTGTCCCGACTCCTGACACTCAGGTGACAGATTGAAGGACCAAGGTTTTGAATTATGGTGCAGCAAGAAACAGATAAAGACAAGTTGCTGTTGAAACCAACTGATATTGTAATCCCCAGTACAGCAATGAGACACTACATTTTAAGTGTACTATGGGGGTTGTTAAGTGTGAAATCTTCACATAGTGTACATCCATACTTGTATATAAATTAAGCTTTACAATGAATAAAACATCTAGACTTCATGTGCAGGGATTTTTAACTACGGAGACAAGCGTCAGAGCACAGAGAGAGAAAATTAATCGTTGCAGCCAGTAACAATATTTCTCCTCCGTAACAAACTGCTGCAAATGGATTTCATGACCAAGTGCATGGTAGGCAGCAGCCTTTATTAGACAGACCTGAATGCATTGCTTTCGCTTGACGGCGAAGTCAGTGCACTTTATCACAGTCCGGGTAATGAGAGATAACTTCCCTGTGTCTGCGGGAAGGGAGTCCGGCACCACAACCCCCATGCATTTTTTATCAGCCGCAATTACTCAGGGCTTGTTGATATTTCCCATTCGTTTCATTTGGGAACATTTGCATCAGATAACCAGAGGCCTGCTGTAGGGCTAACCGGGCTGTGCTGCAGTAAATTATAGGTCTCCGACTGTCCGACAACATATCGGAGGATTTGCTAATGGCCAGGCTGCAGCAGGAGAGGTCAGCCGGTTCCTTTTGACGTCTAGTCTGTTGTTAACTCTCCTGGCAGACAATTTCTGGGTCAAAACTTGTGAATACCAGCTTAACATGATGCAAACAAATCAGATGATGTGATCAGTAGCAACACACAGAAGGTCCCATACATCTGATTGTTTGTTAGTATCTCAAGAACTACTCAACAGAGTTTCAGGAATTTTGGTGGGATGTTTGGGCCAAAGAAGAACTGATGTGATTTTGGTTCACTGTGAGGGTTAAAAGAAAGATTTTCCCACAGAATCTTGTGCAACTCCACAACATCCAGAACTTTGATGTGGACAGGAGGAGCTGTGGATAGAGCTACCAACCCTATGATTAATGGACAACCAGCTCTACCTCCAAATTTCAAACAGTTTAAAAGAAATGGGTCCAATTTCATCCTATTTTGACAATATTATTGCAAAATTCATCTAGGTGCATTACTTCTTCATATGAATTATGTTGCTGTGACATAATTCATATGGCACATGCACACAATCCTGCAAACTGCAACAGATATTAGTGTGCATATATATCAGAAGTCATGAGTCTGAATTACGTGAAGGTTTGCACAATTTGTATTTTTAAAAAGCCCTAACATACAGACATCATGTAGATACTCAGCGCAGCTGTCATCAGCTAATCAGTTTGTCTATTAGCCGTGTTTTTTCATGCTCCAGAATCAGACTCAGATTAAAAAATTCACATTCAGAGGATTGTTCAACCTTGTAAGAGATTCTTTGAGATGTGTGCCCAATACTCTATGCTTACGTTGCAAAGTGAGCTCATAATGGGACAGCAGATAAAATAAACACTATTAAATAAGTATGTTTTTGCTGTTTTTCTTGTGACTTTCTGGATAATTTAACCTTTTCAGGCCTCGAAAATTATTTGGAAAGATGCAATATTTAAATATATATTGTATATAAAACCACCAACAAGGTGTCACAAATCAAAAAAGGCAGAAATCACTGCTCAAAAAGCTGCATGTGTTTCTACATTATCTATTTCTGTGCAGTACTGCACGTTCTCTCATCACTCTTAATTAGAAGCCGTTCTGCCCAATTAATGCTGCAAAGCTGAGATGAAGAGATGAAGGGATGAATATCAGCATCTCCCTGACAGGACAGGGTAGATCAGTGGCTGATTGACAGGCAGACTTCTACCCTGATCAAGGTGCAGAGACCAGGGCGGCTGCTTCCTGGTGTTTCAGATTTGTTGTAATTGACAGGTGCAGAGAGACGTGCGGGGGTCCTGGTGGAGCTCTGCGCCGTTTATGCAGATTAACACGTCAAAAGTACAAATGAATAAATAAACTGGTAAGCATGAATCAGGCATTTAGCCTGAGGGGATGCCATCATTACCAGATTAAACAAAGTGACTAATCACAAAAACAATCTAGTTCAGAAGTAGAGGAAGTCAATAGACGCCAAAGCTTGGGGGTAAAAAGTTAAGTCATCTTAATTATTCAGCTATAGGCAAACAAAGATATGAATTCATAATTGACTGTTCTATGACAGATAATATTTTTATTTTTTTAACAGATACTGAAGTTTTGATGAAAGAGAACTTGCACACCTATCTCCAGAATCTACATGACGACATACAGGAGAATCAGATATTTTTTGATGATGGAAATTTAAAAATTCAAATCAAAAATGAGCTTTGAGGATGGGATCACAGGGATGGCACAAATTCCCAAAGCAGCCAGGCAGCGTGGGTACCTCGGGTAGAGGCCTTGTGGGAATACTTTGGGTCAGTCTAAAGAAGAAGGTGAGAAAACAAATAACGAACAAACGGAATCCACGCAAGGTGTTTTGACACTAAAAAGAAAATCCCTCTTCCTTTGAAACCCAAATGAGCTGATGCGAGGTCCTTGTTCAAAACTCACAACCATGCCACTGCCCATGAATCCAGTCCTTAGATGCTTGAGTTTGAACCAGAAACTGATGTTTTTCACAGTGTTTTTTTTTTTATATATATCACCGAGCTGACCAGAGCAGCCGTAACCTCAGCTTGAACTTCCTTCATGTCTGGACACAACTCAGCTGTAAACACATCACTTCTCTTAAATTGGCCTAAAAGCGCCCCTGGTTTCCAGACTTCCCTCTACGCGCCACAGACACCAGCCTCCTTTGACCTTCACACCAAGCCGCGGCCTGAACCTCAGCTATTGATTTTTCTAACTATCTGTTTACTCCTCGTCTGCACACTTTCCCAGCTGCTTGGAGAGCATCGTTTGCCCCGAGGCGATCAGCAGGGCTCAGCTTGTTCCAGTCTTTGATCATCGTTCAGCCAGCGGATTAACATATGCACACTCTCTTCCTCTCTTTGTCGCTGAGCTTGATAATAAATCTACGGCCCTCCTCTATCTCTCTCTCCTCCCTCTCTCTCGCCCCAATATGGGACAAGCCATGAATCAATCACCCCGCTTTACGCCTCGTGTCGGACATGGATGCAAATCACAGAAGGATCTGTGGGTAAAGCTCTGCTTATTAAAACCCGATGCCTGACTCATTACAACCCGCTCATGCACATGCATGTCGCCAAGATGAACAGCAGGTAGCACGCATGAAATACAGCAACATTGGTGGAGATAAAACACAGACAGACGAGATTAGCCGATTTCTGCGACTATTATCTCAACGGAGGCCAAAACTAAGCCTCACCCACTTTGCCAAAACTAAAAGAGAATTGAAAGCTAATGAAGTTAATTACCGCGTCATTGTGGGAGGTTACAGCCTCATCTAAAAGAGGCTTAATCGGAGGGAAACTGCAGTGCAGAGGCTCGCCTTCGTACCTGCCCTCGCTGTGCAGTAAGTGTACTAATTAAGGTTGGTTTGAGCCTACAACCACCCCAGTTAGCTCACTTAAAGGGCCAGGGCTTCTGGGGTTTAGAACAACATTCATAAGGACTCTGCAAGTAGGACACTGAGCAAATGTGTGTGAGACCAAGCAGGAAGAAGAGAAAGTGCATGTATTTCCAGGTAGACAGGTGACTTTTTTTTTCTTAAAAAGCAACCTATGTGGTTTCTCTAATGGCCACTGTTGAGACACGCCCTCACTCCCCGTTGCCTTTCTTATTTATTACGACCTAATTATATCAGTGTGTCAGCTAACGTAACCAGCTCCTTGCCCTAAATGCCGCAATGCTCTCGTGGCTGAGCTCGTACTTGCAGACCTTATGTTTCCAAGCCGTGTACCATTTAACCACAGCTTCTCAAGGCACACAGGGTTGTTTAGCCTGCACTTTTTTCTCCCCCACTCATCCCATCAAGAATGCAACGGACGAGGCAAAGGAGCACATGCAGTGAATAAAAATACAGTAACAACACGAGCTCTGGACTGGCAGGAGGAGGAGGAGTGAGTTTGGGCGAGTTCCCCTCCTCATCATCAGCGTGTCGGCCTGAGCAGGCCTGCAAGGTGCTGGAGCTGGGGCCCTATTAAAAAACCGAAGCCCAGCTTGCTGGAAAAGATCCGTCCTCTCACCTTGGAAAACAACAACCCCGCTCGCCCCGACAGCGAGACAATCAGCCGTGCGCTGCTCAGGGTGAGGCGCCGGTGACCCGGCGTGCCGAGATGAGGCCGGTTCTACACACTGATGAGCGCTTTCACAGACATCAAACGGGGGCGCCGCAGACCTCCTCACGACCTGCCTGTGCTGCCTTGTCTCCTGCTCTCTGCTTTTATTTGAGGTTGATACGGGCAGACGGATCGGCAAATATCGATCACTGCGCGCTTGGTAAAATTCTCCCTCCAGGTTTGAGAGGTGATTACAGGCCCTGGACCCAGCTGATGCAGACTGGGTGTGTGTATGTGTGCACATTTATGTTTTTCCTACCCCACCTGTCAGACAGGCCGAGGAGAGCAACCCTATATTCTTTGGTTCGAGTGTCTCCAATCATCTGCAGAAGAGAGACATCTTAAAAAAAAAACATCTAGACAGACAGGCAGGCAGGCAGGCACACTGTACAACACAGAAAATAGGTTATAAAACGCGGAGAATAATGCATGTGAATCCTAATCATCGAAATTCAAATGATTTGGATGCATCCCCAACCAGCCCTCCTCTCCTTGTCTGCCTTCTGTCGAGGCCTCAGAACTCACCAATAGGATCGGAGGGAAACAGGCTGCAGATTCAGAGGGTTTGCATTAGGAATGGCCCGTTATTAATTAAGCTTGTGGGGAAGAGTTTTTTGACAGCGGCTCCCGAGGCGGCGAGCGGTGTGGATCTTGGCGCTGACCTGGCCCAGCAGGGGTAGGAGCTGTGTCTTTGAGGTGGTGGTGGTGGTGGTGTGGGTGGTGGGGTAGAATGGGTGGTGGGCGGGAGAGAAAGAAGAGGAAGAAGGGAGAGGGGGTGGGGGGCTGGCTCCATGCCGACAGCCAAGCCTGCCACGTCTGCGTGCCCGCTTTGAAGTGTCACCTTGAGGGAAGAGCCGATGGCCGGGAAGCCAGGAGGGCGGGAGCCGCGGAGAGGAGTGGCACGGTTGGCATTGCCAGACATGGCGCTTTAATATTGCATGGGCTCCCGTCCATCTCTGTACACACTCAGGACATTCCTTCTGCTTGATTTAGTTTGAAAGTAGATCTTTGTTTTTTTTCCTCCCTCCTTTCCCCTCCTCTCTCGCCATGCTGTGGCTCAACACCTGTGCTGGTTTTGTGCTCATTCTTGCCTGAACAAATGTCAAGCTCTGCAGTCAGAGGAACTTTAACAACTCCCTGCATTATGAAACTTGACAGTGTTGCATTCAACATGCTGAGTGATACAGAGTTGATGCATGTGACTTATATATGTAGTAAATCATTACACTGCAAAAAAAACACCCCTAGCTTATCAAGTCAGTTCTATCTAAAACTGATTTTTAGAAAGAAAAAATTTAACATTTTCTGAAAAGAAATTCCTAGGATAAGTGCTGTGAGAATATTCAAACATTTCCAATAGAATGCAACTTAATTAAATAAGTTTCTAGAAATTACTGTCTGCATCTTGGACTCAGACTGCACACTTACGAACACTTTACAGAAATGTCTGTTTACTCCACTATATTGAACATAGAAACCAAAACTCTGTAGAATTAAAAAGGAATTCTGACTGATTCAAGTGTACAAGTGTTTCATACTTGCTGGACTTTGGCTTTAGTTACAACTGCAACTGCTCTTACTTTCCCCCCTCTACCGTCATGTATCTTGAAACAACCAAGAATAAGACAGTCTTGCTCCTTGAGAATTAAGAAAAATGAAATCTGATTTTAGAAAATGCATGAGACAAGTTAATCTGCATTGGAAACTGACAGTCTTTTCTAATTTGAAATAATAACAACATGAGAACTCCATTACTAGGAAAAAAATGAGTTACTTAGAAGCAGTTTATGATCATGTTTTGGATCTGAATTAAAAGGGAAAATACTGTTAAATCGATAATCACCTTATTGGCTGGCTTTCTGCAAAATCTAAGTTAAGATCCATGCTGGCGTTGCTAATCGCTAATGTTGCTTTCATCACTTCCTCAAACGACATCTTCCCTTTACGAAAACAAAACCATATCGCTGGGGACCGAACTTAAACTTTTACTATGCTGTGCTGCGCTATGTTTGCCTGACCTGCTGCCAGCACAGTTACAGAGCGAGGCAGAGAATCAAACATGGCGTTAGTTTGAGGAGCTTATCAACAGAGGCTGCAGGAAGGAGGTGTTTTGAAGTGAGGAAAAACGTATTTAAAAAAACACTCACACTGCACGCACTTTCTACCCACTTTAACAACCGTCCCAGTTCACAAATAGCAGTTTTAACTCCCCTGATTAGCACTGACATCTGCAGGCTTTCATCTCTCCCTCCATCTTGTTTTTTTAATCAGATTAACCCAAACGGGCATCCTTTAATGGCCTCTTTTTTAGGAAAGCTGAAAGAGGAGAGATAATTAAAATAATTAAACCGCTGGGACCGGTCTGTGTGCGCTCATCTTTTCTTCTTGCCTTTAAGTTTTGATTCTGCCTTGCTTACGGATTCAAGCAGCACAGAGAGAGAAAGACTCATCATCCTCACTTAATTGCATTAGGTTGACTCTCGGAGGTCCAATTTTTCCCTCCAAAACCAACAGCCAATGTAGGATCTGATCTTTAGGTGCATGTCAGCCATCTAAATGTGGAAGCAGAGGGGGGAGGGCACATTTCTAAACAGCCTTTATGCAGCATATTTATTTAGTCAGAGAGTGCATTTTGCATAAGGCCGAAGATTTTAAAAAAAGCTGGGAAAAAAGTATCCTCTTTAATGATTATTTATTCATGGACTTTTAAGCTTTTAATGAGGACAAATGAAGCCGTTTTCCAGAGTGTCAGTATGTAGTATGCTTACCAAAAATATTCTTGTTTAGCATTTTCTTTTGCACTGTGTCCATGAGGAATAAACACTAACATTTAAATATAACTAGGATTTTAGAGCGAGACTTTTAAGCAATCAGTTTATCTTGATCTTGCATGAACAGAAAATCTCCCACAAGTTTTGATCAGACTCTGAGATGATGATGATGATTTATTAATTTTCACTAATCCTTGTAATTGAAGCTAAATTGATGAAATGTAATTGATGACCCCTGAATAAAAAAAAAAAAGAGCGGTTTATCAGAGTCTGGCTTTTCTGAATAAAACTGTCAAACTTCTTTGGAACTAATACACACACAGCAACTTTATCAGTCAATAACCTCCTGAACCTGACAAATATATGCTCCTTTATATCAATTATTCACTCCTGTGTAATTTATTCTCATTCATATGAACACATGTGTCGTACGTTTGTACCTCCTAACTTCTACACTGACAACCCGAGGAAAAAAAACTAGGCTATACCGCGCCATCTGAGTTATATTTTGCATTATAGGTGTACATATCTTGAATATTATAATTACACATCTTCAGATGAATTCAAACTTTACTTCCTGTCAAAAAGAATCTAATGAATTCTTGCATGAGGATTTTACAGAGAGCAAGAGCCCCGACATCCTCCTCAGAGTGCAGCCTCGAACTTTACACAAGCTCGGATGTCTCTTTCCACCCCTCATACACTCTCGCTTCATTCAGATCATTTTCACAGGGCTTCATTTCAAGTTGGCACAAAAAAAGGGGGAAGAATTCCTTTGCTGGAAATACTTAAGATTATATTTAAACTTTCATGGAATCTTTGAGAACATTGAGGAGCAATTTCACATTTGCACTGACATCTAATTTCTCAAGTACAGTCTGAAAGCACAAATTGCCAAGGATTCCCTATGTGCCCAATTATCCTGCATCAATTTCCTTGACCCTGTGGAATGCTGGTAAATTAATCATACCACTTTTTTCTGCTTTTTTTCCTTGAAATACATATGCACACGTTTGATAAACTAATCATACTTGGTCGGTTATGCTCACAAAAAATGATTCAGTTCCCGAAAGCCATATGGGAGTTAGCAGCAAGGCCCAGGGAATAGGGAGCTGATAAAACACACACGGTCGCTATGTGCATGTACACAAAAAACAAACAGGAACACGTTCAAATACAAAATCACAAAATAGTGTAAAGTTTTTTACATTTCATGCTTTTCACATTTGTGTAAAAAATTCAAATAAATTCATGAATTAATGAGACATTTAATTGCACAAATCAATATGGATGAACATTTGTTTTACCATCTGTAATATTTCTGGTTTCAGTTTTCTTTCTGATTTTTCAATATAGCCTATATTCAGATATATTTTCTTACAAAGTAACATCAAGCAAACTGAAATATCAAAGAATAAATATGCAGACTGGGTGGGAAAAAAATCACGTTAACAGCACTTCTAATCAATAACATCAATACTTGCTATCATATGTTAACCTTAACAGCACCGTTACCAGCCTAAGGATCTGAATCATCTTCAATCATCAACTGTGTAACACCATATTTACCAGCCTGGCTTACCTGTTGATCCCAACATGGCTGCAGGGGTCTGGTGTTAGTTTTTGGAGCAACAGTGTCCTCTGGTGGAAACAGGACAACAAACAGAAGAGGAAAAGTAAATACAAACATCATGGTAACAGGGACACCTGCAGTATCTCTGGAAATACAAAAGAAATATCACAGAAATGCACTCACCTTCTTTTGAAGACAGCAGAGGAAATGGGGTATTCTAGAAATGACAAACAATTCAATAAAGGTGTAGACTGGTAAAGAAAAAAATTTCAAGCACAGCTGTTTTTGGACGCCATTAAAGGTGTACTAACTTGAGAAACAATTATTGTAAACCATCCTCACCATGCTAGTGAATGCAATATTTTACTTCAGAAATGAAAACCACTTTCAGCAGTTTTCATAACGGTTCAGACACAACTGTAAAACCCTGAATGACCCTCATAACACGAACGTGAAATTAAGTTTTCGCGTTTGTAAATGAAACTATTAGATTGTGGGAACCAGCGCCTTTGGTATATTTAGTTTAGCCAAACGGAAATGTTGAATTTAACAATATTTACCTTTTAGACACACATTCACTTGTCTGTTTATTGAAGGAATTGTTCGACTTCTTCAGAAATGCATGGTTTAGGTTAGAGTAAAAGTAGAAGCAGGAGCTAACAGCTATGCTAGCTCTGTAGCTAGCTATCAGCCTATTAGCCAAAAATACGCGGTCTTGGACATAACCTCCTGTAAAACCACAACCTGTACTTTGTATAATGTAATTTCATCTTTCGTAAAAAAAAAAAAAAAAACCAAGTAAAACCTGTTAATTAGTCAGTTTTAGGGGTGTTTGTTGGTGGACTTACCTCTTGACAGAGTCAGAACAGCTGTTTCTTGTTTCCAAACGTAGGCTAGGCTAGGCTAAGCTAAACGTTTTTCTGGCACGAGCTTTATAATCTACAGATAGAGTGTCCTCAAAACTTCTTTTATGAACTGTCTCACTATTGTACAGTTTATTGCTTAACCTGTTGGTATAGCCGAGCTTTGTATATCATATTTTGCAATCTCGTATTTTCTTTTATTACAACGGCAAAAGTCTCGACGCCACGTCTGCTCAAACAGTTGCAGGTGCTGTCTGTCAGACTGTAAGAACTTTTGCAGCTCATGGTTTTGTCATAATTTAAAGGTTTGAAACTAAAGGCCAAAATGACGATTACAGAGTTTCAACATAAACTATGCTTTTTGGGGGATTGTAAGTATGTTTGAAACCTTTGACATTTAACAAAATACACCAAGCTGCTCAAATAGTTGATATATATATATATATATATAAAAGTACCTAAAGTTTAAAAATTTAGACTGTGTAAACAAGCCTAAGAATCTGGCTGATCAATAATGTTGCCTCAAACATTTTTCAGTCTGCACTTAAAAAGTATTGCGGTTCAATAAGCACCCCTTAATAAGCGTTAACACTGTTTCAACCAGTTTTTTCATACTTGATTTACTTTTAATTGCTGTTATAGCCCTGTATAACCCAACCTAGAGATTATTTGTTATCGATGGATGGGCTGATTATTTTGTCGTTATATTATTATTATCATTATATATATTGTCTATAAAAGTCAGCAAATTTTTAAAAATGTCCATCATAGCTGAAGGCAACATTAAAATGTCTTGTTTTCTCAGATCAACAGTCTAAACCCCAAAGATATTGGATATCAATGATAGAAGGCATTTTAGCTCTGGGGCTCATACCTGTGCTTCTGTGTCCAGGTGGGCATAAAACAACATCACAGGTTAGGAGGATGGACAAATTATCTTGAAATGTGCATAATGACGAAACATCTTGATGCTGCACTTCCACAGTTTAACATTCAGCAGCAAAAAGGAAGCGAAGCTCAAGAATTGTAGTGCAAAACATTGAAGACGATCTTTATTGTTCACAGTTAAACACAAGCCACTGCTTTAAGAACTTCCTTTTTTGTCATTTTGTCCCAGATTCTCCAGCTCCTGGTCAGAGTCCTGGTTGCTTCAGTTTGTGCTGATTGTACCTTCTGTCTTGGTTTGCTGTAGTTACTACGGTTGGCATTTAAAGTGGATTGTTGAACATGCTTTAGATAGCGAGGCAGAAGGAAATGACAGCAGGAGTTCCCGGTGGACAACAGGATTTAGATGACTTTCAAAAGCAGCGTTTTACTCCTAATACTTGGAAGAAAGGAGGTAACTCCATGTTTTATCAGATCTGCAGGATGGAAAACCTATTGGATATTCAGTTTCCCACGTTGTACGTAACAGCTGAGCACAGCATGAGAAACAGCACTTCTGTTTAGAGATATCTGAATTCAGCCAGACCACAAATCTTTTCATGGCACTTCCAAAATGGTCAGCTGGTTGTCTTTAACAAAAAAAAAAAAAAAGTTGATTTTTGTAGATTGGGCTTGTGTCACATGCCAGGTCTGATTCAAATTTGGGATATGTACTTGTGAGCACACTTCATAGCTTAATTATAAGTAAAGGTACAACGGAATGTTGAATTTATAAAAAGGCATAAAATTTCATTAGTTCCTAAATGTAATACACTTTCCTCATTGCGTCCTTACTGAAATACAAGAATTAACTTCACCTACACCCTTGCACACTCGCAAACAAAACACATTCGCCCTCTGACATATTTTGGACAAAAACTCAAGGGAGTTTTGTATGGAAATGTTACGTCTTCCAATTCAGTCCAGCCAACACTTAAGTCACACTCCAAGGTTTCCTTAGAATAACCCAAACATCTCTACATACTGATCACTTCCATCGCTTTGATGTATCACTCGTTCAACATGAATTAAAAAAAAGAATAATGATTTTGGTACATTGTCATTGCCAAAGCACAAATGTAACAATCTCCTGTTCTCCTAGTGTTTTAATGTCTGATTAGATTTGAGACGGTGCCTTTTAAATTTCTGAAATGGTCAGTTCACTTATGCCAAGTGGTATCAACTACAGCAGATGATTTAGGTTTTATTCGTCCCATTTTTGAGACACCTCTCTGAGGTTTCTGCCTCCAACACCATTATAATAGAGGTGAATGAAAGTTCATTTGTAGCCCTCACAGCATTAAAAAATGATATCTAACATTTTTAACAGCAGCTTGTCTTTACACTAACAATGCCCCGATTACTCTGGATAATCCATAGACCTTGTTGTGAACCTTTTTCAAACCTGTATTTCTTCATTAAAGAGTACTTCTACAGTGAAAATTGTTCACTGTGAGGTCTGAGAATTACAAAGTAACTAGGAAGCTGTTTCTAGAAAGACAAGTTGCTGCTGAGCTTTTACAAATGAAATGTTTCATTGCTGAGAGCACCACAAACAAAATTTATTTCACCTCCATGATGTTGGAGATGAATGAAAAAACTAGAACAAACTAGAAAAATGTGGGGAAATCCTGTTGTCCACTCAGAGGAATGGAACAAATAACACTGAATTCCAAAGAGTTGCTGACATGTTACTCTTTTGCTGATTTGTAGCTCTTCTCCGTCAAACTTCAGTCTCTCCTCACCCTCGCCCTCGCCCTCGCCCTCCATCCCGGCTCAGTTCTGTGTCTCTTAACTGTGCTCATGATGTGTTTCGTTATAGTCCATGATCTTTAGATGCTGCTGCCGGGGGCGCGCCGACCCTCCCTGACCCCGCCCTCCACCGGGCCCCGCTCCTGCCTTCCTGCGGGGGCTTTCCTGGCTGGAGGCCCGGTGCTTGGGCTCAGATGGGGGCTCCTTGGTGGGCACAGTGAGAGGAGTGGCAGCGGCAGGGGTGGGGGCAGGGGCTGGAGTCGGAATAGGTGAAGGTGCAGGGCTGACGGGGACAATATAACCCGGGCAGGGTGGCTCCACACAAAGCTCAGTCTTCAGGCCGTGGGCGAGGCCAGCAAGGCGTGGCGGTGGTTGCTCCTCGTCGCACTGGCTCTCGCTCTTGTTGCGGAACAACTCGCGCGCCCTCATGCCCAGGAAGCTCTTGGCACTGGGGTAGGAGCCTACAGTGAGGGGCGCGTCAGAGGGGGGCAGGGGTGCGAGCGGGTTGACGTGGGGACAGGAGGGGGAGGGCTCAACCAGCAGGGGCGGGGCCAGGTCCTGGCTGCCGTTGATGGAGTTGGCTGTTGACTTGGAAGAGTTGCTCGCCTTTGGTTGCCCTGGCGATAAAGTGCTGCCATTGCCCCGAGCGGAGTCGTGCGATGGTCTACTGGCCGCTTCTTCGTTGGTGTGAGCTTTACTTGGTCCATCTGGCACCATGACACTGTGGTGGAGAAAATAATCATATATAAATAAACTAAATAAAAATAAATATAAAGTAATAATAAAGTTAAAATCTATAATATAATAAAATAAATATACAATAATAATTTCATAGTGATTTTAAACTGAAGGAGTCAACATATGTAGATTTAAGTAAAAACAGTACACCCCAGTGGTTGGAATGAGCCACTATTCATATATTCCTAAGTAACTGCCATGGCTTTAGTTTATAAGGTTTGCCAAGTTAAAAATGTTCCTATTGACAAAATTAGCAATCTGAGCCGCCACCAGCAGCAAGTTACTTATATGACAAGCACTGAATTCATAATTACTTGTGGACTTCTAACAAGCAAATCAACTACATCAACTATAACTACATCTTCAAGTCACCAGTTGAGTGCTTTTGCCATGTTTTGCCTGCTTGAGTGCTCCCCCATCCTGACCTGGAATCAGCAAGAGTGTGTGGGTCAGCTCTGCCCCCTGGTGGTGAGCTGGTGGCAGTGCTGGCTGGTGCCTCCATCTCCACTCTGCTGTACAGCTGCAGGAGTTCAGTCTGCAGCAGCTGAGTGATTCTCCTCTGAGCCTGATACCTGCTGTCTGAGGCCTGCAGCTCCGCCCTGAACACAGAGAGACAAGACAGGGACAAGGACAGAGACAAAAGAGGGGAGAGAAAGAGAGCAGAGAGAGCAGGCGCAGTTTATATTGGATGAAGGAAAAGATAAAATACAGAGGGAGGACAGATGCCGTGGATTGTACAGGCACAGAAACAGGTTCCACAATATTACCGCAGGAGACTTGTACCTGCTTCTATCAATGCAAACACAATCTTTACAAACTAATCTTGACACCAATACTCACTTTGCTTGACATTTTACATCCTCAAGGAACTTTTTCTGCTCGGCAATGAGGTGTTCCTTCTTGGAGAGGTGCGTCTCCAGCTCAGCGACTCTCTGCTGCGCCGCGTCCAGTTTCTGACCCTGAACCAGCAAACTCTGCCTCAGCGTCTCCACCTCTTTCGCATAAGACACCTGCAGCATCTGGGCCTCCTAAATGATAGGTCAAGAAATGTATGAGTCTATTCTTCAGTCTAAGTCTAAGACCTCAGAGTTAGAAGGAGACAGAGCAGCGTTCACGTTGTTTTAAATCAAACACAAATGAAGCTGAAAAACACCCATATGATCCTGTAATGTTCTTTTAAAAGACGTACAAGAAGAGATGGTGAATTCATCATTCTGTAACCAAGAGCTTAGAAGTACCAGTAGGGAGTAGTCTGCAATTTATTAACTACCATATGCATGGCTAATGACAAGTGTGACATGTGCCTCCATAGTAATATAAAAGTAATCAGAAACATTAAAACACTACACTAGCATATGACAGTTTCTCCCTTTTCTCACTTTACCCCAAATACACCAAAGGACGGGAACCAGAATCTTCTCTGTGAGTTTGGTAGATCAACATGAGCTTCCGAACTCATGCTGAATTCAGCACACAGGAATGACATTAGGCATTATCCCAGAAGTGAGGAAAAGAGAATATGTGGCTTCATTTCTAACACACCTGAACCTGCCAGGCTTTGTTAAGGGTGAAACACACATAAATCATCAACAAGAATGTGTTATGTAACACAAATTTAACATAACACTACACAAACTACAGACTATATTTAAGTGTATCCACATACTTATAGCTAGCTTCCAGTGACATATCAACCAGAGCTGATGTTACAGCAAAGCTAAAAACACTTCAGTAGGACAGTTTTGACTTAATGCCCAACAAACCCAATTAGTGTCCCTTTTTTCACCTCAGTACGTCGTCTCTGCAGTTCTCTGCATCTGTCCCACACACACACACACACACACACACACACACACACACACACACCTCCATCTACTGTACCTTTGTATTATCGGTGCCTGTGTGGTGTAACTCCTGCATGGACAGCTTATGTGCCTCCCCGAGGAGCAGCAGCTGCTTGTTCAGGAAGCTCATCTGCTGCTGGGTGCTCTCACTGTTGCTCAGCTGAAGGACACACGAGACAAACAATGACGACAGAGGGCAAATCAGCAATCAAGCTACAAATAAAACCTGTCCAAAATATCTGGGGATGCATCAACAATAAGCACCTCGGAATTAGTCATTAATAGTCATGCTGAATCCATCAAAGATGTTGTGAAAATATTTCACTACACACAACATTTTAAGAAGCGAACTTTGTCCAAAACAAATTCTAGTTAATGACAGAATTCACAATCTTGTTAGTTTTAAAGAGAAATGTTCCACTTTACAACCATTCTATGAAAATTATCTTAAGAAATCAACCCCCATGCCCCGACGTCAGATAACATTAAACCAAACAGTGTATTCATCTTGTCTGAATAGCATGAATAAGGATCTTTGGGCAACTGCGTGGATGCTGTCTGATTAGAAATGCCCATTTCATGAATCAACGGCTCCTTGTTTGTCAGGATTTCAGTTCAGTCTGGGTCAGAGGAGGGAAACAAACCTCAGACAAACCCCAGGGGGCAGAAAAACACCCAGAACCCCCCCGTCGCTAGCCCAAAAATAGAGAGGGAGAGACAACATTTCCAAGGCAACTGAGCCCTGGGACAGTCTGCAGTCTACAGAGAGGTGACAGGACGAGGGCAGGGGCATGTGCTGTCATTAACTCCCCAAGTCTGACCCAAATGTCTGCCAGCGTATTCAGGGTCCTGCCCAGGCCCTCTGTTTAGATTTATGATTTTACACTGGAAGAGTAGTGCCCAAACTATCTATTTAGTACTGAGTCATAACTAGCAAAATTCTGTGGGAGCAGAGCCCATATATGTAGGTTTGTTAGTTTTTTTGTTTTTTTTTTTAACGGCACTATGAGTACATGCAACCCCTTTCAGACATGAAGCCCACTGCATAAATGTTTAGATGTTAGTGTCTGAATAAGCACAAGAGTCAGAGAGATATAAACATGTCTTCCACCATGTTAAACCTTTAAGGTGTTATACAAATAAAATTGACTTGTTACGCCTTTGTTTTAATGACTAAACCCCATTAACTAAAGGCAAGTTTATACTATGATGAGGTAGGTATGAGGTATGAGGTAGGGTTAGTCCAGCTATATATCCTATGCTGCAGCCTGACTGTGAACTACTGTGATTGGCCTGCTTGGTCCATGTCTCTCAGTGGCCAGATGAGCACAGAAAACTCAAACACATACACAACCTCCTCTGCCATCTTCTCTGTTCTGTTCTCTTGTGTTGTGTAACTGTTGTTCAACACTTATTAGCTCCAATGCCAACATGATCCTCTCAGTTTCAGTCAGCGTTGTTTGAAGTACACAAAGAAACTTGGTGGCAACACAGTGGCAGAAACCCCACCCCACCCCACCACAGAGCACCGCAGACACAGCAACACACAATGCTCACAATGGTGTAGGCCACCTGCATATATTCATACGATCCCACACAGAAGTATGAACTGGCCTTAAATAGACAGATGAAGTCAGCACTGATACATATTCAGTCTGAAAAAGTCTGACGGCAGATATTAATTATATTCCATCACCAACTTTTTACTTGTTTTACCTTGACGGTCATCTGGTTGAGGAGGTGACCAGTGTGGCAGACTTTGTTATTGGCCCTCTGAAGCTCTGCCTCCAGCTCATCCATCCTCTTCTGACACTCCTGCAACTTACTCTGGAGATACACAACAGCTTCAGATTAATGAATGAGATTATATAGTGATGTATATCAGTGAACAGATGTCTGCATCTGTGTGTGTGTGTGTGTGTACCTGGAGCTCCTGGTTCTTGGTGTAGTAGTCGTCTCGACCCTGCTGCAGCTGTCTGATCTGACTGTGCAGCCTGGTCACCACTGTCTCCCGGTCATCCCACAGCTGCCTGTACCGCTGCTGCTCCACCTGCAGACTCTCCCTCAGAGACAAGATGTCCACACTCTGCAGGTTCAGCTGGTCCTTCTGGAGAGACACACACATACAAATGCACAAGTTCAGCACAAAGTGTACAGGAGACTCTACATATCTGGATGTTTTATGGCATTTTAAACAGTTTGTGCCACTTTTTCTCTCAGAAAGTTTTAGTGAGAGCAGGGATGGATACACACACAAACACAAAACTCAATTAGTGTGCAACATTTCTGAAATATTTGCTGAAAATTAATTAGTCTTTCAGTTGATTGCTGCATGAATGTGCCAGTGTTCCTCCTCCTTGTTTATGTTTCATTCCTGGAGACAAAACGGCCTTCATGGCATCTTTGTAACCATCACTTGTTGAGAACACAATCTGTCTGTTAGCCGCAAAAAAACAACTTTGGTTACGTTTTCTCTGTTACATGCAGCAAATGAGACCCGACTGATTTGACAGCTGGAGTTATGAAAGGCTACAAACGCCTCAGTGATCAGCAGAGATCTTTGAAGAATTTAAATGTGTTTTCTCCTCTCACTATTGTTCAAAATGCAAAGAGGGCATGTTGGTTGTTCAAGGATAAAACCTGTGAGGCCCCAGTTACAGGACAGTTGTGCCGCATTCAATTAACAAAATCAACAACGCCCTTTTTGTCCATTTCAAATACAGTTTTGTTAAATCTACTACTATTTAAAGGGCTAATTGGTGATAATGAGCTCATGCAAACTTGCCATAGCATTGTTCTGTTCCTCCAGCGCAGTGGCGTTGATGATGCGTCGGAGGAGGCGTCGGTTGCGGACGGCGTGCTGCTCCCTCTTGTAGCGCTCGTACAGCAGCTGGTTGTGCAGCAGGAGCAGCTGGCTGCGCAGCGTGTGAAGCTCGTCCAGCGGAGCTGAGCCTGGGGAGGCCGTGGTAATAATAATGTAATTAACATGGTCACACGCCTCACACACATACACACAACTAGAAATGAGATTAATTATCATTCAGGAATGGAACACCAGAATAGCACAAATAATGTTAGGAGAATAAAGCACAGCAAATGACTGCATATTGATATAAACCTGGGTTTTTGCAGAGTTCAGGTGCAAATACCACCTCATAATATTATTGTATAGTTGTGCGATTATGTTTTCAAACCTTTACAAAGGGAAGATTTGCACATCAGTCACACACACTCATCATCCATCCTTCCACCAAATTTCATCTAAATCCATTGTTTTAGAGCTATCCTGGTAGCTGTCTGTTGACTACTGCACAGCTGCACTTCTTGATATCTTGATGATACATATTTAAAGATTAACATTATTGATCTACATCAGCCTGGCAAGAGTTTATCAGGTCTTTGATTTGAGCATTACATGAGCTCTGGTGCTAACAACTCTATGTCTTTAAAGCTGTTATGTATCCAGTTAATCACATTTAAAATGAGAAAAATGCAGTGCTATTTAATCAAGGATTAAAAAAAACTGAAAACCTACAACTGTCTGACATAACTGTGCAAACAGAGCGTCACTTGTTAACATTTACAAAGGGAAGGAGAGCAGGGAGAGAAAATTAAGAGAAAACTCAGTCATCCAGAGAGCTGACGTCAGTCAGCCATAAGCAGTGACAGGAGTTCTGTTTCAGATGTAATCGAAAATACATGGGGGATGATTAAATTCCAGAGTTGCAATTACAAATTGGCAATGACATTTCGCAAAATCACAGTGTTTCTATTTTGTTGTGAACTGCACCTGGAGAAAATCTGATTCATGGTCAGGGTGACTGAGTGCATACAGCGAGTAAATAAAAGGAGAAATCTCTGAGTGGCCAAACTTTCACATTTCTGAGTCGATCATGTTCTGTGTGACTGTGGGAACTTTGTGTGTTTTGATAAACCTCAGCTGAACAAATTCCCTGTCCGCCTTGGTAACATTTTAACATGCTGTTCATGTCTCGGAGCTCGTGATGAATCACTAGTCATGCCTAAATAATGCTCCGTCTGCAGTCTTTATAATAGCTTCTTTTATCAGTGTGCAGCAGTGTTGTGGTGTGAGTGCTTTACCTCCAAAGTGCGTCCAGTCAGCTGACTTACTTGGCAAAGGTAATCTGTGAAAGGAGAGAATGAAAAACTGTTTAGAAAAATTATCTCTGGGATATTTCTCTCTTCAGTGATTCTTTCTAACCAGGTTTTACTGCTGCAAAAAATCAAAAAACAAAACTGTCTAGTAGAGCAATCACCTACAATACCTTTTAAAAGTAGTGAGGACATACTGTAACAACCTTAAACTGCAAATTAGGCTTAGAAAGAAACATAAAAGTGTCAAAAAAGACCATGTGAATTATTGTCCTTCTTATCACTGTATGGAGTTCTCAAACCAAGACATTGCAGTTCACAGGCGTCTTGTCTAGATGAATGACAAGTTCCAATTTCACGAAATCTGAGCAGACTTGAGCAGATCCCAAGTCGTGACAGACATTTTAGGAAATGAGACTAATTTGCTTTCTTGCCGCAAGTAGGGTGAAACAACAGATAACAGCTTTGAATGTTAAATATGAAGCCACTGCCAGCAGCCACTTAGCTTAGCATAAAGACAGGTGGAAACAGCTGGCCTAGCCTGGCTCTGTTTATCCATCCACCTATAACTCCACCTACCAAATATAAAAATGACTTGTGTTTTAAAAAAAAATAACGTTGCTTTAAAACATACAGGACTTAGTTCTCCTGCCCCACAAAAGAAAACTTAGAGGGTTTAACTTAAGTAACATTTTTTACAATCTTTGTTTGAGTAATCGTCAATAAAAAAATCAAGATACTGCTGTTATAGTGTTAATATGCCCTGTGTTTCAGCTGACTTCATTTCCTCCTATCAGCCATGTTTGGCTCTGATGAAGATAGTAAACTGTGGGAGTGATGAGCAACTGAAATGAGTGAAGCCAGGCTGTTCTGTGCCCAGCACTGACTTTGCTGACACCGTCTCTCCTGTTGTATTATTGGCTTGGAGGACCGGCTCACTGTGTCTGTGTGTTTGTGTGTGTGCGTAGAAAGAAAGGGGGTGGCGAGTCCTGAACAATGTCATACTTGTTCTCAACTGGGTGTTTCCTTTGGGCCTCAGTAATAGACTGGAAACAACCCAAGCAGGCTCTGCACAGTGAACAGCACATCAAAACACACTCCTGAGTTTCTTCAGTGTGATCAACATGAGCTTCATACTCACAGAACTAGAGAGAAAATAACTCCGTCATTGCACAGTCCTCTCCATGTGTTGATTTATGAACAGAAAATGTTTCAACATCTGCTTTAAAACAGATAATCATTGGTTGATGGCATCTGTAATTTTTGGAGTGTCCTGGGCTTCATACAAATAATTCAGATAATGACCACACTGTTTGAGCTATTTAAATTCATCAGTGTTGCAATAGTATAAACCGGCTCCTCCTTGGCACAGGTGGTAATAAAAGTCTAACTGCTGTCTGATGAAGCTCAAGCCCCTCACTCACCTCTTCAAAACTTTATCGTGGGCGTCGCTCCCCTGCTGAACAAGGCGATCCAGCACCTCCAGTGGTGAAGCAGACACTACCCCTTCCTCCTCCCCGTCCTCCAACCCTTCCTCTTGCTGCAACAACCTCTCCATCGCCACCTTGTGCACCGCCTCCGACGTCTTCTGCCCTACAAAAAGTGAGGCCGCCCTGGGCAGGGCCAGGTCGAAAAACGACTCGTAGGGTACCGGGGCTGGGGTCTTGCTGCAGGGGCTTGGGGAGAACATTCCCAACTTGCCCACCTCATCGTCAGGGGCGGAGGGGCTCCGGTGCAGGTGGTGATCGATCGGGGTGAAACCTGACTGGAAGGGCCAGGACTGCTCGAGGCCAAGGGCTGAATTCCTGCTGTCTCCCCCTGCTCCTCCCCCTCCTCTTTCGCTGCCAACACCGCTAGTACTCGCAGTTGTCTCCGCTTTGTCTGGTGTTGACACAACATGGTGGGTGTCCCGGACGGGGCCAGGCTGGGTGTTGGAGAGGGTCTTGTCTTGTGCCTGACAGCCAGTCAGAGTCTCAGTGGTGTGGTAGAAAGGGGAATCAAAGCCCCTCAGACCCGGCAGCTCCTGCGTATCTTCAGTGATCTTCAGCAGCTCCTCTGTGATGGCAGCTGCAGCAGAAACAACATATTGACGGATTGTGATGGAGTTAAACCTGCATGTATGTTCTGAATGTCAATGTCTGCTTAAATATTTTTCTGCACTCACAACAGGTGCCAAACAACAGCTATCCCACTCAGATTCAGATTTCAGGCTTCTGTTTTTTACTCAAGAGAACAGAAATGTTTAAGTCTGAGCAGCTAGCTTTAGCAACTGAGCTGGTGCCATTTGGCAGATGCTTTTTATAAAGTGGTTCACAGTACTGTAGGTGTATTTATTTTTAGTACAAGTGGCTCAAGTGGGATTTAAACCAATAACTGTGCAGAGCTAGCTAAACACACAGGGATATAAACAGGGATGTGTTGGCATCCTGGATATTTTGTCAAGTCCAAGAGCTCAGGCTCATTTAACTTAACAGGATAATCAATTTCCAAGTCAAAAACTTTTTGATTCAGTTTTTATTAACACTAGTCATTTTCTATGTTGTGTTATTAAAATGCATATACTGTATTAAATTGGTTTGTTTTTACAGTAACTTGTAGTAAATAAACAACATAATAATAGTCATGTATGTCTTCCTTCAACAAACATAAAAAGCAATCAGGAGTGTAAAAAGCTTGTCAACACATGTAAACACAAAGCATTTTCACTTCTGATTTTCTGTGCTTCCCAACTTGCTGAAAGAGAACTCAGAATACAGTTTTGGAAAGGCCGCCATGTCACTCTGCCTCATGTGAGACATAGTTTGATTTTGATGGATTATTCTCTTGGGGAAGGTACCCACAAAGTGGCTGGATCTGGCTCTGTGATATGCACTAGAACCAATACTCACCCTCTTCCCTCTCCTTCTCTGTTCTAAACTGAAGCTCCAGCTCCTGTTTCTTCATGAAGACCGACAGCTCTGTCAAAGTCATGGAGACATTCTCAGCAGCTCCTGCATCTGACAGAGAGAAAAAAAAGCACAGACCCCAAACTATAAATGTACCTCTGCTACAGCTATTTTTGGGGAGGTGATTTGCACCTCATTAAGATCAAGACTAATGATCTAATAATACATCATTCTAGAGGTCTTCTGACTCAAGAACTCAGCTGGGCCTGATCCAAATTATACTGAATCTAATCTGGGTTTTAGGGTCTCATTGTATTGTCCTAGGTCTCAGGTTTATGTGTCAAAAGTGAATCATCACTATCAGCTCTGTTAAGTGCAGTGAAAGCCTGTGAAGACCTCTACTGGTAAATGATGATGAGAGAATATGATAAATTGCAGTCCTCGTCATGACTAACCTCTGTTTGTGGTTACTTCTGAACTCTTCTCTGTGTCTTTCACTGGCTCCTGTCTCACCAGCGCAGGTTTACTGCTCTCTCCTTGTCGGCGATCCTGGAAAGTCACAGTGTTAATAGTTTTATTAATTATTATCAATTAATCAGTGGTGTTTGGCTCAGGCTCTTTCTGGCTCTTGTAGGATTACTTGTACAATTTCAAGACCTGCAGGTCAGGATTAACTACTCTCATAACCTACCTGCTTGAATGTGAGTGTGAACACAAGTTCATGGTCCTTGGATGACTAACAGATACTGGTATAGATTTTCAAAGTCACATACTAGAGTTAGTAATCCAAGAAATGCAGCTCCGACTACATTGCTCAGAGCCAGTGTGACTTTGATGATTTTGTGTCTTTTCTCATCCTATTCATTTATTTCTGAGGACAAAATCAAAGACTTTAACCACATTTGAAAGATCTATGTACCTCCTACTGTCACAGAAATGAGTTTTCAAGATGATTGAAACTAGATCATTTGAACTGGCTTGCATATTTGTCATATTTGTGTGGATGGCTCTAATTAATCAGCATATGAGGAACAGGATCCAATTAGGCTGTTGGGAACTTTGGAAAAACAGCATACTGGTGAAGAATATTCAGAATCGACCCAAAAGAGATTGGAGATTTTTGCCTTTCAGTGACACAAATAGATAACTGCACATCATAACTGCAGAGCATACCTTTCTTGGTGGACTGGACTGGACTGTGTTGGCTGGTAAGGAGATTATGGGGAAGTCATCTGATAGTGTAGGAGGTGGGGAGGAGGTGGCTGGAGTGCTGGAGGCAGGCGTTCCTTTCCCTCCTGCTCAGATCAGAATAATCAGGAGTCAACGTAAAACAAATACACTACAACACATCCTAGTTGAAATATTTTCCAATGTGTGTAACCTGTACCTGATGTGCAGTGGAAGCGGCTGGGAAGGTGTGAGGCACTGTGGGAGAGCTCTAAATTGGGCGACATGCCCCTGGAGGATGGGGGCGTGGCCATGCCACACAATGAGGAGGGGCTCCACAGAGGGTCCTTCCCCCCGCAGGAAGAGTTGAGTTCACAGGTGGAGTTCTAAAAAGAAAAAGATTATCACAAATGTTTTTTGCAAAATGTTGAACTATTCCTCATATATATGTAGTTAGTGAAGTTTTATAAAATAAAACACTGAACTTTAGATAAACACAGCAAATGTCGTATATTTAATCAGTGTTGTGGTCATTTAGGATAAGCTATTTCCTGTTTTCCATTCATCCAAAATCAAACAAACAACAAAAAAAAAAAAAAACAGATTTGAGATCCATTGTCAGATCTATTGTCAACCATGTGCTCCATCCACCATTACTTTGAGGAGTGTTGTGCCAAAGGTTTGGATTTTGGCATCCAAGGACTGCGTAGTTACTTGTAGTAATATAACTGCTATACTTTAAAATGTATCAAAGTTGACTCAAGATCCTAGATATGTTCATCCTGTTGTTACGTGATGGTAATTTTCATTATGTCAGTGAATGGTCAAACATGTTTCCTCTCTAACTGCTGAGCAAGAAAACCAGCCAAATGAGTTTTCGTTTTCATGGCGTAAGAACCATGTCAACAACACAAACTCGGGCCAATTCAAAATGCGTTTTTTTCCTAAAATGGCAAGTCCCCCATGTTTTCCAGATTTTCTGTCTGTCTGGGTCACAGAGACAAATCCTCAGACAGACCCCGGGGGGCAGAAAAACACCCAGACCCCTCCCTCGTGTGGCTGGCCCAATAATAGAAAGGGAGAGACGGCATCTCCAAGGCAACCGACCCTCGGGAGTGTCTACAGAGAGGTGGCAGGACGAGGATGGGGGGTATGCATTGTAATTCCTGAAGCTTGACCCAACTGTCTGCCAGCCCGCTGACTTTGATGACTCAAAAACTGTCTGTCCACTCACTTTCTCTCCGCATCTTGGACATGGCAGGAAGTAGATGGTCTAACTGAGGGCTTTGTTGGGTTTTTGGAGAAAAGAAATTGACTCACCACATCTGACATGGATGTAAGTGATAGATGGAGAGTAAACATGACCCTGTGTACAACAGCAAGCAGCAAACAGAAGCTTAACGACGTAGTGCTCCAGTATTACCCTCTGATCATCAGTTACTGACCAGTCTTGTGTATTAGACCAGGATGTTTGACAGCTTCTGACCACATTATGGATGATCTTACCTGGCGTCTGGAGGTCTGTGGGCTGCGGTAGGAGGACTGTGTCCCTGAGAAGGGGGGCAAGGACAGGGGCGGGGGCAGCGGCTGCCGTGGAGTGGAGAACGGGGTCGAAGAAGAGCTTCCTGTTGTCAAGAGGACAAACAGCCTGATCAATCTTCACACAGATGCAACCTGCGGTCTTTCCCTGCTCTTTTAAACGAGACTTTACAGTGTTTGTCCTTTAAACCAGTTAGAAAACATAACATTTAATATAACCAATACCACAGAATCACAGAGAAAAACACTGATTTTTCTTTGTTACATAAAACACCTCTTTAGAGATGTATTGGGGGTTGAAAAAAATTATTATTTTAATTACTGATAGGAATATTTTCCATTAATGGGTTATAAAATGTCAGAAAATACTGCCTTCACCACTTCCCACAGTGCAAGGTGACATCTCAAGATGTCCGACCAACAGTCTAAAATCAGAAAGATATGAATTCACATTGATATAAAATGGAAGAAAGCACCAAATCATCACATTTAAGAGGCTGGAACAAGTGGATGTTTGACATTCTACTTAAATAAATAAATAATTTAAATAATTAAAGGACTCATAAAAATCATGGCCAATCATCACAGAACTAATTTAGGTTACTATCATAGAGGGCAAAGTTATCAAAATAGTTGCAGATTATTTTTCTGATGATTGATGATTTATCATAGCAGCTATAATAGAACTTTTATATGACAGTGTGATGAAGTACTTTCATTTGTATGGGATTTAATATGTCGGATTGGTCAAAAACAGTTATTCTATCCATAAAGTGTTCCTCAATTTTTCCACATTATCTTCAATTACGTTTCATATATATGAGAGGTTTTCTGACCGTAGCTGCTGTGGAGGTCTGTGTAGGGGCTGGAAGTGCAGTCTTGTGGTCGCATGTGGACTTGGGGGTAAAAGTTCTCAGGCATGGTGGCGTAACCCTCCTCACAGGAGGCCTCCTTGGGGTCTAGAGACACTTTGGCACATTCGATGACGATATCATGGATTTCATACTTTTTCCACCTACAGCAAAGCACAGCACCATTAGTCAAAGTGATCCAGTAGACCCAGGTGAGAAGAATAAACACCACACTATTCCTTTCCAACTTACCTTGTGGGATCAAGCTCATGGTCCTTTGTTCCCGTCACCAGTTCAGGATGTATACGAACGTGTTCAAGCATCGGCTGAATGGAGGATTGGACACAAAATTTATATCAGCAATCATTCGGCTACAAAAACTACAATGAAGAGCAGGGGTAACATCCTCACCTTTACTACTTCCTCAAACGTTTCCATGTTCTCCTTCATGCTGTAGTGGGATCGTAGATAGGACACAAAGTTGCACGGGTACATGCCGTAGAGGCGGTGGAAGAGTGAATAGACGCTGGCGTGCAGGTGGATTAGATAAACCTCCTGAAACATGTCCTGAATGAGTAAAAAAAACACAAATGTATCAACTTCCATTGCAAGATAACTGGAAAACAGAGTTACAGTATTTAGACATTTTATCAATTTATTCATTTATTAAGTTCCTACCAGGGTTCTTGAGATTCCAGGACGCCAGGCGGCCAAAGATGTCGAAATACTCCCACAGGTGTTGTTTCCCAGCTTGAGGGATCATGGGTAGCAGAGTGATCAGCACGAGCACTCCAGTTATCAACACCACTACGTCTGTATCCGTCTGCCAGGAAATTCAAAGTAAGTAAAAAGAAATTAGAATTTACAATAAAGTCAAACATCAAAAGGTTGGAATTAAAGACACTTTAATGGTGGGCTCACAAAGACAGTTTCCCTTTCTTATTAGATTACTTGTCCATTAGATTAAACCACTGATGGATTTAATGGATGACATAAAGAGATTGTGGGAAGTGTCCTACAACTGACTACACTGAAATAAAGTTATTACAATTCATCCTGAGTGGGTCATAAATGTGTGTGCTGCATTTCATGGTAATCCATCCACTGTTTTTCCAAAGCAGTGGACCAACAAACAGACGCTGCCATTTCTAGAGCCTGGCTGGTAGCATGGTTAAACCTTAATCTAATCAAGGGTTAATCGACAGCGACAACCTTGCAAACTTCACTTCTGTCCAGTTTGAGTAGACAAACAGTGTTGCTCTGAGGAGCACTGAGTGACAAAGCTAATCAATAACATACTGCATCAGACCTATAAGGAACTGCTTACTGTTTTACAGTTCAACAACATCCTTTCACTGCCTGCCAGTATTAAACACTTGTGTTAAAGCTACATCTTCAATAGTTTTACAAGCCTTAAAGGATCAGTGCAGATGAAATATGCATGTACAAGCCTACTGCTTGCAGTATGATAAAAACACAAAAAACTGTTGAGTCACTGAATGTTGCATGAATTCTAAAAAGCAGCTGGATGAGAAATCTCCACTCCTCATCCCTTCAGATACCTCTCAATGCCCTGACAAGGAGATTTCTTTGTTCACTGAGTCATAACTGGGCCGTTACCTTTAGGCATTTGAGCAGTGAGAGCAGCAGAGGGTATCGAGCAATCTTGTGGATCCAGGACGGCTGCTTGCGGATTACATGGCCAAGCAGGGTGAGGGTGGGCAGTCGGCAGGCCTGTTTGGTCATACACTCGTTCATCTTGTCCAGAAGGTGCTGTGTGGAAGGGGAGGGGGTACAGCAGGGTTAGATCTGTATTTAACAGAGTCATGGTTGGTGAATAGAAGAACAGAATACACTTTATTGTCAGACAACCTTGCAATCCTCACTCCAGGTAGCTGGAGTTCTTCCTTTTAATTAAAAACGTACAGGAAATGTGTTGTTTTACCTATCTGTACATAGACATATACATGCTGTGATGTAGAGAGCATTAACAGAAAACATAAACAGCTAAAAATCACCACTGTGATTCTATTTTAACAGAATAACAAAAGTCCAAACACCAGGATGATAATAAAACCATAGCAGACCATAGAAATAGTTATGACAACCTCACAGCCCTACACTACACAAATCTGCATGTATTAGGTTGCTATGGCAATATGCAAACACACAAAAAACACGATTCAACAATGGCATAGAAGCAAATGATGACATTTCTGAGAGCTGAGGGCAACACCAGCAACACAATGAATTCCTGTTTTCTTAGATGTTAGAAATTTTGAGTTTACTCCACATTGAAAACCACCACATTTTGACACGAGACATAACACACAGCAAATTATGTTTGGTAACTTTCAGAGACCAGCAATGAGAGTAAACAAGATATACACTCGCTAGAAAGACAAAATAAGATAAATAAACACAGAAAACAGAATGGTAAATATGTTGAGCCCCCCTTTCTAGAGATACTAAATAAAGGCGTTTGGTTGAGGTTATATAAATAACAAAATCACTGCTGTTTAACTGAGAGCATCAAGCCACTACATCCACATGTGCTACCATTTTCTTATAATAAATGCCATCTTATAATCGACAATAATGGGAAATAAACTGCATACACCTGTACAGTATCTATCAAGTGTTTTCTTCTAACCAGTCTTTTTTGGTAAAAACCCTCTAGGTTCAAACACCCATATTTACAATGTGTTAAAAGTACAGAAACTGGTTTTAAATACTTAAATACTTTGGACTCTCTGGTTCTCCATCCCCTTAAAGCTCCAGCACTGTCAAGACAGCTTGCTATTGGTCAGTGTTGAACTTTACATGGAATATTCACACAGATTAATTTCACCTCCTTGAGCAGACACTCTGATCGCAGCGATTCCACTGGAATTAATTGATTTCACTGCTTTAAATCCTGGTGTGACCAGGATTATGTAGGGGTGTTTCTCACCTTATCATGTGGCTCTCTGACTGAAGGAGAGGATATGCATGGCCTGGGCAGAGTTTGTCTCCAAGAAGTAGTCCACCAGCCCATTCAGCAACATGGACCCTCGCTCTTTGAGGGAAACAGGGACAATAATTATAACAAGTTAGTTAGTGAGCACACACAGATAAAACTATGCTGATTTTGTACAAGCCAAGTGGCCCTACCAGTGCTGAGCTGCTCGTTGATAAGGCCTCTGATCTCTTCTAGCTGGTGGAGGTCGGAGGTCTCCAGGAGCGGGAGGAGGTCCCCCACATTGGGCTGCTCCCTGGCCATGGTGGTGGCAGTGCTGGAGGTGGAGGCAGCGTCTCTCTCACGGTGTCCTTCCCTGCCCGCCTGCCTGGAGGACTCCTGGGGCCACCCTCCGATACAGTCTCCAGGCACCGCTACATCACAACCAAGACCAATTCATAAACATTTCCCAGAATCAGTCAGAGCTATGATCGAGGATTAATGGTCACATGACAAAACCCAACTCTGTACTGGAACTCAGGGTTTGTGCTACTTCTTCAAATTAGAAAAAAAACTAATGAAATGTCATCCAGAATAATTCAACTTCATCTAATTTACTCAGACATGTAGAATATAGTCCCTGAAGAATAAAATGTACGGTTGCAATATAAACAGTGTTTTTGTTATAGACTTTGTTGCATTTTACCCATTGATTTAAACAGACCCTGATGGTGTAACTATTGGTGACATCCTGATGAGGAACCATAAAAAGGCCTGGGGTTGTTTTGATGAGCTGACAAGGTTACATCTTTATGAGGTCGTGCTTTGTCATACAGGAGAAGTGTTGCGACAGGATAAGTGTGAATGAGGAAACTGAAAGAGTAGCACTTGTCTCTATCACATTACAGCCAGAGAGGAGCCCTTATGCAAACACTTACACCCCAAACTGCTCCGGATAGACGGGGAAATTTCCAGGTGGAACTTTTGTGGATTAATAAAGATTACAAAAAAACCCATACGTGTCATTTTAAGTCCCATTGAAAGCAATGGTTGCAGGCTATGTGTTGGCCATCATGGGATTAACTGGTGCAAATAACTGAACTAACTGAACCTAAGCGAATAATCATTCAAAGTAAGAGTTCTATTTAAAGCTGTGCTTATCAACATCTTATATTAACAATGGATTTTTTAGTGTAATGTGAAAATGGGGCATTTGTAGTGATGAATGCACAGTCATCTGCCATTGGCCGCAGCTCTTCTTGTAAAAACAGTCTAAAAACCTGTTTGCTAACATGCTTGCTGCAATAATTTTATGAGGTGATGATGCGTCAGTGTTGTGTTTATAGCTTGTTGCACCGCCCCAAGTCATAAAAACAAAATAATTGACCCACAACTAGACTAACTAGATTTGCTGAGCAGACACTGAGTTAAGATTATTTTGTCCTAATGACTTATCCTTGAACTTTTTCACACAAAATATTTGGACTTTGGACAATGGTTCCATTTTGTTCAAGTGTCCCAGTAAGACATGACAGTGAGCAAGCATGCACAATACTGGGACTGCAAAACTGAGGCAGGTATGGAATGAAACCATCATTAATTTGATTATTTATACCTGTGTTTTTCCTGCTGCAAAAGACAGCTGACATAATTTTTTTCTTGAAATGAGAAAACACACTATTTTTACTCGGGAAAGTACAAGCTCAGCAGGCATTGATCTGCTGACCTGCAGCAAAACACTAATTTTATCACTGATTTTCCATACAAATCCTAGTGTTCAGTTGACACGAGTACTATAAATGAACCATTCACAGCTTCACAACAGCAAACAGACCTTTAACTACCACACTTATACAATGAAGCGAGAAATCACCAAAGGTTTAGAGAACATAGCGGATTAATCAAAGAAATAAGGCGGAAAACTTCCAGGACATAATTAAGATGGTGTGAGAGATCCCAATAAGTGACCTGCACCTAATCTGACCTTGCCAACTCACTTCAATGTTTGCTATTAGTGCCTTGAATGAGGAATTTAACTCAAGAGGAATATTTAACAGCTATTAAACCCTTGCGAGAATCTACTTTAAAAGAAAAACAAACTTTCCTAATGTGTTTACCATATTCAGGTTATTAGTCTATGATACATTTGGGCTAGACGCTGAGTCGGTCATTTAAAGTAAAGGAGAGCCGTGCATAAATAATCCTGATAGGCAGGTTATTATCGTCAGGGTGTCTGCACCCAGCAGCTTATTCCCTCACAGGAGTAATGAATCAGCACCAGAGATCTCATCAGTCTTTAAGATCTCCTTTCAACACTTACTAAACGCACTAGAAGATGATTAGAATCCTAATATGGCTGAAATTGGTTGTTTCTTTCTACACGTTTAAAGGCTATAAACTATTTTATTAGTGCAGAATACTGAATCTTTCAACACAGAGTCACATGCTGCTAAAACCAAGATAACGGGCCAATTTAGAGAGTGAGACAACAAGAAATGAAACGATAGTCAGCATATTTTTATCTGATTTCGACTGAAGTCATATGTTAACTAAAGACACTGCCCTCGGTGACAAAAGTAGTCTCCTCGAGCCTCGCTCGTTCACTACAAATCAAAACAAGATGATAAAGGCCTGAATATGTCCCCGTCTGTTTGTTGATTCACTGGAGTCACAACACGATTGTCTCCTTGTTATCAATTAACTGCTCAGTCATGGGGTTGCTGGGAGTCGGGGTGTGGACTGTTTTTCACCCTTCTCTTCCAGGGACGGGTCAGTGGCCCAAACATAAGCCACTTCTCAGCGTGGTCCTGCTTGGGAACGATCAGGAGGATACAAAGGACCTTTATGCGGCTCAAGTGCTTCCATGTACACACTGGAAATTACATTTGGCTACGTGTGAGCTGTTACCAACAGTCTCCTTTTCTCCTGCATGAATATTTTAAAGCAGTTTCATAAAAGAGACAAATGGCCAGCACAGTCCATTTGAAGAACCGATTACCATCAACTCAACTGTAGAGAGACGTTTGTGCTTTACTGAACTAAGCCAGACATTTAAACATAATTTTCATTATCGATTACTCTGTTTGATATATTTCTAAATCAACCAATTAATCATTTAGTAATTAAAATATCCAAAACTGATTAATGGCCATCACATTTTCCCAGAGCTCAGTACTTCAGCAATATCCTCAAATTGCTTGTTCTTGTCTAAAATTCCAAGATATTAAAATTTAGACCCTGAATAATTATTTTCAATATCAATTAATCTGCTGATTATTTTCTTGATAACCAATTAACTGTTTGGTCTATAAAACATCAGAAAACAGTGAAAAATGTCTGTCACAGTTTCATGCATTCCACAATGACTTCTTCCAAATGTCTTGTTTTTGTGTGGTCCAATGATCCCAGACCCAAAAGGTATTTAATCAAATATGTCTAATATATATCTGGCTCGTTAAAATCATGTGTTGAGGTTGAATTTATCTCATTAGGCTGACATGAAAATCAGGGTTATCTGAAATGTTTTAGGCACTAAATGATGTAGTTTAATGTTTTCTAACATTAAACTACACAATTAAATTGTGGATCACATTTCAGATTATGAAAAACAAGAAAAAAAAACTCCCACAAATACTAGAAAAACAAACTATAAACAGCTAGTGCTGGGTGGGTATCATTTGAAATTTTTCAGTGCCAGAGAACAAAACAAGCAGTATGAATGAAGACATTTGAGCTCTGGCAGCATGCGGTAAACTGCATCAATCTGAAACCAGTCTCTATTCTCTGGAAATCCCAGAGTCCTCCACTCACCCCGACAGGCGGCTTGAGCTGCGTTACCACCTCAGGACTCGTAATTTAGATCAGGAGATATACAGCTGATTTCACTGTGTTTTATTTTGGCAAAATTCTTGTAAGACTGCTACTGTTTAGACACGAAAGGTCACTGACACAGTTTATTTTATAGTTTGTTATAAGAACTCAGGTTTTTAAAAATTTTAGTGCTTCATTTACAGCATTGGACATGTATCACTACTGACAGTGTGAAAAATCAGGTATCATGTGACATTTGTTTCACAAGTTTCAAATGTTCCAGAGCCCTACCAAGCACACGACGGACAGTATGTGTGGGTGGAGTGGGGGTGCATAGTCCCGATTACAGCCCTGTTACCTCAAAGTTAACACTGTGATAGAGTAGGTAAAGTACAGACACAGACATTAGACTCGGGAACAGTGAGGCCACTTCAGTGTGGCAGAGGGGTCGAGGAGGTCAAACCGTTAAAACCAGTGACCCATTTAGTCTCCACGATGGCAGCGGAGCCTGAGTGAGTGATGACTGCCGGATAAACAGACGCTAACAACAGGATATTTATTAATAGCTGCTGATAAGAGGAAAGAAACTGAATTCAAGTTTGATGCTGCTGGAAGATAAAAACAAGCAAATGAGAACGATGCAGAAAGCTGCATCATATCTTCATGCTAAGATACATAATGAGGCATCAAATCAGAAGATTAAATACACACAGGCCTTAATGACACTGTGTTGTAGTGTGGTGCACACTGGGAGCACAGTGCAGAGCCCGGACAGGCTGAGAAGAGAGGCTGGAAAGCGGCAGAGCTGCTGCTGTATGTGGACTGAGCAGTGGCTGCTGCTTGTCGTAAACAACTCGCAGAGAACAATGGGCAGGGTTGGGTTTACTTTATCCCGTTATAAAAATATATAGGCAGCCTCTCTCTGCCAAACCGAACACCACCTCAAAACGCACAGAAAACGCAGATAAATTCACGATTAAGCGTTTAAAGCATCATCATCATGTAAATCCATCACCGGGTCTTTTCGGAAAACAAGTCAGTCCCACTGCCGAGAGCTAACGTTAGCTGGGAGCAGCGACCCACACTCGGTCGGGGATTCATCCTGCCTGTCAGCCGTGTTCAGACGGCGGGGAAGCAGGCCGAACAGCTCGGGTATACCAATACAAGCCTTGTGCGTTGAGATTCGCTGTAAGAAAAACACATTAGATATAAATAATCGGACCTGTTTACCTGTTAGAGTAGCTGCACTCCACAGGGCGCCGCCATCTTGAACACCTCACAGCCCATCCCACCGCAGTCAGCCTCCGCTGTCGGGCTGCATGCAAACTAATCCCACAAGTTAGCACCCCGTGAGTCGCAACCGCAACTTTAGCAATTAATTTACCTCAACAACATCTAAAATAAGTTTGGCAAATTACATCTAATTACTCAGAAGTATAATTCACATATGTACCCCGTCAGATTCTTCGCTCCATTGGCTCAAACGTAAGACTGTTTTTCTAGCCTCCCCATTGGTGGAAGAATGATGTGAGTGTAATGCGGTTTCGCGTGACCCACATGTGAAGAGCGCACGCGCAAATTAGATATATATTTTTTCATCAGGTAGTTAAGGGGTGTGTATGGAAGCATATCTATGCCAAGGAAAAATAAAGTTAGCTGTGGTTATGAATAGCAACAATAGAGAGGCATGGTAGGGCAAAATGATGAGATATTGAGTCAAAATTATCACAAACTGACACTAAACTTTCACTTTTTCAGTCAAAACAACTTGAAAACAAGTCAAATTTAAGAGACACTAAGCAAACTATTCAATTTCTATGTCAGATTTATGAGATAGTGATTCAAGTGTTTGACCTAAACACTTTATCATACTTTGACATACTTCTAAGTAAAAAATATAACAACCTAAGTTAAAAATAGTTTTGACTTAAAAAGTAATGATTTTGATTTCATATATTTTTATCTAAAATGTCAATGTCAAATGTTTTTACTTACCATTAAGATTTTTACATAAGCCATGCTGGTTACCTTTTTCTGGCACAAATTGGCTTCCACACAATAAATTCTAATATCAAAGCTGAACATGTGCTTATTTTACATTCTGATTACGTAATATATGATTTTGCGTCATTGTCACTGACAAAATACCCGCAGCCTCTTTCTATACCTGTTGGTCTGACAATATGCAACAGAGGACTCGTTTTTTGTTTTGGTTCTCTTATTCAAGCTTTATGTTATCTGTTAGAAAACTTTACTCACAAATTCAGCAACATGTGAAAAAGGTCTACGGACTTAGAGGAGCCACAAGTTAACTATTATGTTGTATAAACTATACAAAGTTAACTGAACACTGTCATACAGTGTAAACCAGAAAGCAGAGTTGTATAAAATTCAACTTAATTGAAATGAATTATGGAGATAGCAGTAAAGTGTACTAAGGTATAAATCTGAATTAATGATATTATGACATGTGCACTGTTTTGGCCAGTGGGCATGCTGCTGTTGTTTATACGCGCCAGTCTCAGACCTGCAGCTCTGGTCCTGCAGCAGTACCATGCTCCACCTATGGGCAGTAAAAGTAACAGCAGTAGTTTCACACCTGCAGTTTCTAAATTCTAACATGCAAGTTACATAAATAATGAAATTGAGAATTACAGGTGACCAGGGCCTCATATGAAGCTTCATCGTGGATTTTTAAGCTACATTTTTATCTTGTAAGATTTTCAATATACAAAGACTATATGCACAACAATACATATATAACACACACTTGTAAAATGAATTGAATTTAATAGTTTGGATAAATAGTCACTGAAGCTTTTCATGTTCCCAAACTGATTCAGAAATGCTTTAATACATAAGTACATTTACTTGAGTACTGTACTTGAGTACAATTTTGAGGTACTTTACTTACTTATCTCCATTGTATGTTTTTTAATGCTTTTTTACTCCTTCTGCATTATATTTCAAATTGAAATATACTCTGTTATTTCCTCTTTCCTCGCACATTTATCATTTGATGACCCCTCAGATTTATCTGGTGACACTGTACATAAAATCACCTCCAGCTGGTACAACAGTAACATGCTGCTACACACTGATATTCCAGTATTAATTATAATGATGTCACATATAGTGATATATCAGTCAGAGGCTCCAAACCAGAACTTTTACTTTAATTCTTTAACTACATTTTGCTGCTAATACTTATGTACTTTTGCTTAAGTAGGATTGTTCATGCTTGTATGGAGTATTTTTACATGGCTCTATTGGTACTTTTACTCAAGAAAAAGATCTTAATACTTCTTCTACCACTGACTGCCTGACTGACTGTATTTTCAGTAAGTTTTTTTTCTCAGTGTTTCTACCTGAATACCTGGATTTTACATCTGAAAACTGCAAACTGTGGTTTTCATGGTAAAAAATTATATTTTAGTATTTTACTCAAAAACACTTCAATTTTCCAAAGTCAGTTACACACTCTGTCCACAAGATGTCGCAGCTGTACTTCTTCCCCTGTAAATTAATGCCTTCTCCTTGAAGTGTTTCTCGGCTGTTAAACCACATGTTTTAACAGGACTTCACAGGTTCATATCGTTGGTATCAACATCATCATTATAATTACTATTTCTTAATATCAGAAAAAATGACTTAACTACTCTATAACTTTTTATTTAGCTCCATGTGTTGACAGTACAGAGCATCCTGCAGCCCTCACTGTCGTAAATCTGTCGTGACAGGGTATTGATATGCTTTAATAAATACAGTCAACAGTGTTAATCTCCCGGACTGGTTTGGTGTATGTATCTTTGGAGGTGCAACAGACTCATATGATCTCTTGGCATTTAAATCCTACACACAACACAGTCATACACACATTACCTTCCAGTAAATCCCGTAAATCAAACATTGTTAGGTGGAAATAGTTTGTCGGATTTTTTTGGTTGAAATTCTTCTATAATTCTAGTTTTTGCTTTTTTAAATTTGATTTAAGGGTTATATATGTTTGTATTTTTGTATTAAATGTATTTCTAAGGTAAGAACAAAATGCAGTTAGATGCAAATAAATTGTCCTTTCTTTAAGAAGTTGAAATTTATTCGTTAAGCTTAAATTTTAGTTTTCAACTCTAACTCTTTTTTTTTTTTTTTTCTCGGAGCACTTTTTTGTATAACTGTTGAAAGGACAGCAAAGGGCCCGTGTTGTCCTAGGCAAATTTTCATGTGCAGGTTGGGCCTGTTCATTGGTTGAAACCACACTCAGATTCCCCTTGCGAAATTATCTGATTGAAAATCAGGGAGGGGAGAAAAGAAACAGCAACAAGTGTGTGATGGTTTTACGCTGCTTTGCTTTTCTGACTTTTAGGAAAGGATTTAGCGACACATTTTCCTCCGCTGAGCCGATTCACGTTAAGAGACGAAGGAATTTCTATTTATTACGCAGTTTCATTTCGACGGGAACCTGTTCGTTTAACGGTGAGTAGCCGCTACATGTGAGATAGAAGTATAAACCAAGCTAATGTGAAACTTTTTATTACTTTTTCACCAATAACAGGATAATACAAACTGTGAAAATATCTAGTACACGTTGACGAATCTTTTTGTCTCTCAGTCTGTTAAAAGATAAAGAAAAATTAATTTATTTTAACCAGTTAGCGCGAGAGTTTACCATATGGATGATATTCTGATACACTGGATTAAAACAGTGACACACCTGTAATTCCAGGATGGAAATTACATATTAAAGCACCCTGATGATGTTTGAATTATACGTTGATAAATGCAGTTTTTCAAAAGTTTAGTTGATCAGCGTTTCATCTTGCATCTACTCTATTTAAAATAAGTTGTAAGAGTTACAGTGTTTTGTCTGATGTAGGATCAACATGCCCCGGTCATTTCTGGTGAAAAACAAAAGGTGCACGTCCTATAATGTTCATCGATCATATGAAGAAGAGGAGCCCAAGGCCCCAATATCTCCAGGTAAGACTGGTCAAACAATCATTTTATCTGTATATATGAGGGATACAATGTTTAGTTAATTGAACTACTCCTGTCTACTGTTTTATCCTTATATAACAATTTTAAAGCAGCTTCTGTTTTAAACATTTGCATGGATGTCAGTTTTTAGGCAAATTGAAATAAAAATAATCTTGCATGTGCCATTCATTAACTCATACATCAGTCTTCAATTCTGAATTTCAAGGTTTAACACTAAATATCTACAGCATGTTTCATATTAAAATGAAATGTCCTCCAAGAGGAACTGCAGGCTTTTGTTTTTATAGCCCAGGATGTGTACTTGCTGCCTAACCACACTTACTTGAATCAATCACACTTTTATTTGTTGTGGATTTGCAGAAGTCCCACCAGCAGCTCAGAACACAGACCCTTCAGACAGGCCTCAGTCCGAGGGGCAGTTTTCACCTCCACCGGACCGCTGTTCATTTGAGAAGGAGGAGGTAGAGCTTGTGTGTCCCTTACCTGTCCATCCAGAGCCAACCAGACCTCCTGCAGCTCCCACGCAGCCATACTTCCTAACTGGTGAGCTCCCAGTGCATCTACATCCATCTGTTTCTTATAGCATAGCCTCAAATCAGAGAGATAAAACATATTTTTCCTGTGTCTGCATCTGCGCACCCTCAGAGCCTCACATGGCAGAATTTGCCCCATACTACAAGCCGACATATGCTTGGGAGCCGGTGCCTTCCTCCTGCGAGCTCCGTCAGATGAGCTTCAGCCCCACAGTGCTGCAGCACGCCAGCAGTCTGTACGGCACCCACATCAGCCGCAGTCCACAGCCTCAGCAGCCTCTGGACTGCAGCACGCACTACTCCCCCACCTCTAACACCTACCACTGTATCACCTGTGACAAGGTACGCACCACATATTGTTGGCCTCACACCTGTACAGAAAATATGTAGGAAATGATAAAAATATATGTATATTTTTTGACTGTGTTTGTAGCGTTCTCTTTTCCAGCCACCTGTGCTCTATCCCTCTCCTACACATGCCAACAGCATATCCACTTTTTAAAGTTATCTCTCTCGTCAGCAGCCAGTCTTATTGATGGATTAACTCTGTTCCAGGTGTTCTCAACGCCCCACGGACTGGAGGTTCACGTCAGGAGGTCGCACAGTGGAACGAGACCTTTCGGCTGCAGCATCTGCAGAAAAACCTTTGGTCACGCCGTCAGTCTGGAGCAACACATGAACGTCCACTCTCAGGTACATCAGTGTTTCTAAGACACTTCAGTTTAGTATTACACTTTCATAAAGTTCATAGAAGTACCAGAACAACTACTGCACTGTCTTCCCTGACCCCCAGCTTAACTTACACATACTTTAATTCATAGTATTTTGATTTCTTTCTTTGATTTCCACTGCTGTTTCCAAGGCTGAGGATGAACCATAAAGTTTAGCATTCCTGACATCCTGCTCTTGTCTAACGCTCCTTTTGTGCTTCGTCTTGAATCAGGAAAAAAGCTTCGAGTGCAAGATGTGTGGGAAATCGTTCAAGCGCTCCTCCACTCTCTCCACACACCTGCTCATCCACTCGGACACGAGGCCTTACCCCTGCCAGTACTGCGGCAAGAGGTTCCACCAGAAGTCCGACATGAAGAAACACACATACATTCACACTGGTAAGTCTCAACATGGAGATTATTTTACAGCAGGTGGCCATATTTTTTATGACACTATTAAAAAAGTAAAAACTGTCCTGGCTTCTCTCGCTATAATCATCTACTTTCTAGGTAGCAGCATGCAGGAATTGTTTCCAGGAGTAATATAACTGCTGATAAATCAGAAAAAGAAACTTAAACAAATGTCCTGGTGTTTTGCATATCTGGTTTTCCTGCTCCATACAGGAGTCCATGGAGTTATGGAGTCCACATTTGTTGCCAATAAATGTTTGATATGGTTAATGTGACCTTTATGATAAAAAATATTTGGCGCTATTTTTGGTGTGGGTGAGAAGCCTGATTTTCCAGAAGCAGTAGAAAGTAAACTGCATCTGTTTTAAACAAATCATTTGAAAATGATCCAAGATTTGATTTTGTATATTTCTCACTGCTTTTTTTCTGTGCGTATGTTTTATTTTATAGGTGAAAAGCCCCACAAATGCCAAGTGTGCGGCAAAGCCTTCAGCCAAAGCTCCAACCTGATCACCCACAGCAGGAAACACACAGGCTTCAAGCCGTTCGGATGTGATATTTGTTCCAAGGGCTTCCAGCGTAAGGTAGATCTCCGCAGGCACCACGAGAGCCAGCATGGTATGAAGTGAAAGCCAAACTCAACAGCAGCAAGTGTTTGTACATATACAATAAAATCCTGTTAAAACTATATGATATTAATGTAAGTTAAATATCTGTTAATAATATCTGTCTGGATTGTAGTTACAGATAAAGTACAAGAAAAAGGAAGCTGTGAAATCAAATTCTCACTGAAGGCAATTAACTGGAGTTGAGTAGTTCAGTAAAATGTATTTAGTTAATATATTGGAAGTTGTCTTTCAAAGATGCTTTTACATGTGGATGAATGGGAGATTTGTCGATGTCATTTATGTTGAAATCTGCTTTTGGTTTCAAATAGTTAATTTAAAACATGTTTAATGTAAACCAGGCAAGCTTGTGAGTTGAGAAATGCTATCATTTGACAATAAAGGGTAAACTGAGTAATAAAATCTTTGGTTGTTCTGTTATTTAAAACTGAATAAAGACATGCAAACTGGAATACAATATACAGTCCTTCATAGCTAGGAGGTAAAATACACCCTTAGTGTTTGTCTAAGATGCACTGTAAACATGCTTTTTCTCGCCGTTCGTCTCTTTCTGTGTGTTTTTCTGAGTCACTCTTCCTGTCAGAGCAGGATGTAGAATAACCACACAGCTGTGCCCTCAGGTGAAAATCTCTTGAGGGACCAGAGATAGTATGTAATGGAGTAATTCTGCATTCAAATAACACACCTGGAACAGCATGCAAATCCGAGGCGCTATTCATTCCTGAGAGTCAACTAGAAAGCAGACGAGGAAAAAGTTTTATATTACAGAGTGAGATATGCCGTTCTGTTTGATGCTCGGCAGCTTCCTTGTTATTACTGGAGAGGCAAAACCAGCTTCATAATCTCAGTATAAAATCAGAATTGCACAAACTGTCAGATGGACCAATATGAATTTTGGTCACACACACCCATGCATACATCCCGTGTCACTGCTTGGCCTTAAACAGTGAGTCTAATGGGATACAGGGATTAAAAAGAAGCCATGGAAAAGGGATTGATTGCTCAGTCAACTGTCACCACACCCAGTCAGCCAGTTGGATTTACTTCAACTCACCACCTTCCTCAAACACAAAACCTGTTAGGACATTAAGCTCGAGGCAAATCAGATCATCACCTGAGCCTTTTAAATCTGACAAACACTGGGTGAATTTGTAAAAATGGTTTTTGAAGGTAAGTTAGACAAACAGTTGATGTAAATGCATGATAATAACACAAGTTTTGTCAGTTTCATGGAAAATGAACTGTCTTAGGCCAGTGTCATACTTTCCACATCCACGATGAGGGTCCATGTGATGTAAACATCACCATCAGAGGGTTTACACAAGGCTCTGTGCAAATGTCCATGTTCCCACCAATTTGTTGGGTCCACACATACTTGTCTGCATATGGGTCCATATACCAAGTGTGCATGCACCCAAAAGAAGCCAGCATCTTTGAGTTGAACAGACTTTCATACATAAATTTTTAGCCTGGACCACCACCACGTCCTATTAGCACTGCAGCACTGTGTCTGCTTCTGATTGGCTAATTCGCTCAGTTTGGGCATGAAGAAAAGAAATCACCATGCTGTCTTCATTGTTTTTCATGTTGTCACTCTGTATATGAATAAAGGTGCCTTCTACTCAGCAGTAGATAAGTTGTGCGATACATAGCCAAGATATCTGCAGTTAAAAACCATCTGCCATCTTCTCTGTTTAACATTTTTTCACCTCATCTTGTTTTCACATCATGAACTCTGGTAAGCTCTGGCAGCTGTAACCTGCACAACTAAAGGATCTTTGACTTCTAGATAAATGAGATATAACACATGAAAAGGGACCAAACCATTGTTTCATAATCACATGCTTAGCTCATCTACAAATTAAAAGATAGAATCACTATTTCAGTTGGAAATGTTTATTTAACTATGTTATGTCAAGGGAGAGTAGAAATCAGTGTCTGAACAGGGTAGAGAGGAGATGTGAGAGCTTACTGTCCAGCAAACAAATCTGTGGGCTTTATGCAAAATTTGTTGATATTACCAGGGCAACAGGGTCCGTTGTGATCCTGCGCAACAGTTAGGCCTGTCCCTGCATCCTGGTGTGAGGAGACAGAGCAAATCAAAATCCTGCACAGGTAACTAACAGAAAAGACAGAGGCAGAGGATCATCTTGGGTGGGACTAAACAAACAGGACATAGGTCCTGAAGGGGGAGGGGTGGAGATGTGTGGGTAGCCTGGGGGGAAACGGGAGAAAATGAAGAAATTGTGCAGACCCGCATGCACCTGGAACATTCCTTCACTGGTGAACAGGTGTATGGGTGTGAAAAGCTTTATGCAGTGGGGTAATTTTGATTTTTTTGTAAACATAGATGTTAGATTGAATAGCAGAAGAGGACTGTGCTGGAGGTTTATGTGGTTTTTCAGCCCTTGATCATTTGCATATGCATGTTGCCTGAGGTGGTGTTGTATCCTAAAAGTCACAAATGTACCTGATTTTCTCTCTAACTGTTCATAAATACTGTAACAAAGGACCCTGCATCTAAAGGTGTGAAGAAGCCTTGCACAGATGGAGTTAAGTGAGATAATGGTGAAATATTGTGTGTTACTTTCAGTGTGGCATGTCAGCAAGTTTGCTGCCAGAACAGCACGATCTGACGCCAACTACAGTGATCGACCAAATCTGTTCAATCCAGCAAAGAGCAGCCAACAAATTAAAAAGACAAAAAAATTAAGACTGACGCATCAGTGCTGTGTTGTCAGAACCAACACACCCCAATCCAAATGCAGCTCTGTCTCTCTATCTCTCACAGACACTGGCACGAACAGCAGGGAAAGAGATGGAGCACAGGGCTGAAATTTGTCTTGCAAATCGGCTCTATGCAAATGAGCCCTGCCCAGTGCTGTGGAAAGGCTGCAGGATGGATGGCTGAACATGCCTGAGGCAATGATGACACATTCATGGAAGACAGAGCGGGAGATCCCAGCTTTTTCCCCTTGAGCCCTTGAGATCAAAGATATGTCATGGGAATCTGAGTTATTATTTGCTGTTAGATACCTGTCACCGTTTGGACCTTTTGTCACAACTTGTATCTCCAGCTGGATTTGTTTTGACCATACACAGTACCCCCCCACCCCCCAACAAAAAAATAATAATAATAATTTTTACAGTTTCATTACAGATTCATTATTTGTTCCCTCTATTTCTATATTTAATCTGATTTCACATGAGCTTTATTCAGCAGTTAGGATTAAAGTGATTATCTTCCAACAGAGACTTTTCCTCTCCTGCAGCTCTTTGAATCCATTTTCCATAAAATCAGGGCCAAAATGTGAAACGATCTGACTGGAAACCAGGAAACTTGTTCATTAGTTCAACCTTACAGAATACAAGGAAACAATTTAAAATAAGATTAAATAACTGTGACAGCACAGACTGTTATAAAATTTGCATTCAAGAAAGATGTGGGTTTTATCATTTACAAGACTTTGATTATTAGATATGATAATAACTTATTAATTTCCAGTTCAAGTGTAACAGGGAAGAGAGGGAGAGAGTTACAAATAAACAGGATCTACAAACGTGAACAAGAGATGTAATATTGTAAAAAAAAATAAATAAATAAAAAAAAGATAAAACAGTCCTGTTGAACCCAAGAGCTGCTGTTTATAGATAAGACAAAGTCCTCTCCCTGATGCTCATACTTGCGCATCAAATGTGCCAAATTGCACAAATGATTATAATGTAATTTTACAAATACAAATATAGATTGTATATATAATAAAAATAGTAATTAAAAAGTAATACAAAAATAAAGATGGGCCCCAAAAACACCCTAATATACATAAGAGAGCTTTAGAATTGTGTTGTTGTTGTTGTGAAGCCAGTGTTGAATGACGTGCCTGTGATCCATCACTTTGTTTTTAAAATGGACAGAATAATCCAAACAGAAAAATGAGCTGTCAGCAGATTTCCTCTGTATGACTGGACAGAGGAAGACGCTGTATGATCACATCCGCTGCTGTCACACAGTGTGAGGGTGTGATACCATTTGATTGCCAGTAACACTGTGTTGTGGTCCTGCCTTCCCATAGATAAGTGCAGTGACGTGTAGAAATGGTTGTGCCTGCAATGTGTCATAGGCGAGGAATGAGAGAAAAAAATAGATCATCATTTCTTGAGGTTGTTGCTTTTTCTAGGATGCAATCGTTTATTTTACAAGTGGGCAACACAGCCTGCTGCCTTCAAGTAACATCCACCCTTTTGTCTAGTCACTAGTTTTGATGCTCTTTAAACTCATCATCAAGCACTAGCAGCAAGTAGTGGTTCTATTTGTATTCATTACCCACTACATGCATTTGATTTTGTTGCAAAAAATGAATTTATCTACAGTTTGGCGTGCTAAAAAAACCCATAGATGTGTAAACAACAGTGGTATGAGCTGATACTGACTGGGCTGTTTTGGACATAAGCCATGTGGTGAGTGGAAATCAAGGCATCACACAGGCCTGTCATCCCCCTTTCTCTGTCACTACATTTTTTCTGTTAAAACTATATCATAACAACAAACAAATGTTTCTTGGCAATGAATAATAATTTATTATTTTTTTATTTTTGTTAATAACGGCTAAAATCTTTTTTGCATAAAAATTTAATGAAGGATTTGAAGGCAGCATCATTTCTAGCAGATACTCAACTGCAGTTGATCCCGGCCTGGGGGTCATGTGTCCTCCAGTGGGTCACAAGATAAATCTGAGGATTCACAAAATGCTAAACATCAATGCTGCTCAGCATTAGATTTATTTCTCTAGCCTTTTCTTAGCCATGCTAGCGACATGACTCTATGGATCTGTCCATCCACCACTTTGGTCCAGACTGAAATCTAAAAACAACTATTGCATGCTTGGTACAAATGTGCAAATATTAGCATGCTCACTAAGACAGTGAACATTGTAGCTATCTGCATAACATCAGCGTGTTAGGACTGTCATTAGGCACATATTAGCATGCTGAAGTTAGCATTTAGCTCAACCGCAAGTTTGTGGTGTGTTAGTCTGTTGTTTCAAATTAGTTTTTTTTTCTTTTTTTTTACTTTACTGTACTTTAGGCCTTCTTAGCATATGCGTGCAAAGTTGTGTGATAACTGTGGGCAAATCTTCACATCAGAGCCACCTGCTGAATAAATTACCAGAGAGTAATGAAAGAAATCACTGATAATAAACTTTCGTTTTGCCTACAGAAAGTGGATAGGCTTTGTGGGTGTGGTCTAATGGCTATATCACACACCCCAATATGGCTATGCATACAGACAGCCTGTCCAACCGACAAACGGCGAGCTGATGGTCCAGTGGTGCAGAAGCTGAAGGAGAAGGAATGACAGGAGAGAGAAAAGAGGGTATGCACTGAGGGAGAAGTCAGTCAGTAAGAGCAGGAGGGTGAAATCTGACAGCAACAGGCTCTCCCAGTGAGAGCCGAGTGATGGAGGCTGTCTGATAACCTTATCATGGCTGCCCCACACTGTAACGGCTGGAACAGGCCAGCAGAGAGGCAGGGAGGAGCGGGCAGGCCCTCAACTTAGATAGCACCAAGAGCCGGACGAATATCCCATGTGCGGGGGCCTCTGAGAGAAAGGGAGAAAAGAAAGAAAGAGGAAAGATCATCAAAATCTTCACCACAGCACACAACAGATTGTCAGTCAGTGCCCTCTGTCCCCACCTCTTTATAAATATCCCTCCCACAAAAACACTGAGCTTTATCATATTGTCATAGACCTGTACAGAATGAATTTCTCTATTTATGCTTTTGTTTAAACTCTGGCAGTATTTACAAAGTGCTGCTGATGCTTCAATTTGCCATAAATTGAATGGGTGAACAATTACATGGCCCAAAACAAATACATGCTGCAAGAACTCCAAAGCTGTCGTATTTACTTTATATATTGTGAGCTAGCTTTACATTGAGTGACATGTACAAAAGCAGGAGAGAACTGAGCTTCAGCATGTAGTTGTTGTTGGTCAGAAAGGAGTTCATACACCTATCTCTATAAGTAATGATGTTGTTTGGGTGTACATTACATTATTTCTACATTTGACATGAAACCATCACATTTTCAAGCTAACATCCAATAAAGGAAGTTATTTTCCCCACTCTCAACAATGTCACATGAATGCACCATTCCAGCAGACTGTCACTGTGTTCTTGCAGCTCCATTTTCACACAGACAAAATTATAAAAGCATGTAATCAGAGTACCAGACTGTTCTAAATAAAAGACAAAACAAATAATAAAAAAAATCCTAATTAATACCTCAACTCAAATGAAGTTGATTCAAAAGCTGAAAATAAGATGGCTGTGGCCCCATGCTGTTAAAATCTAGTGTCAAGCCTTGTACTCCCTGAAAGACGTGTGAAAGGAAGACTAACTAGAATCAAAGTAAACACAGTGTCACATCAGGCTGTAATTGCCTATGTAACAGCATCTTTGTTTTTTCAGAGTCTTCTTTCTTCTCTGAGGGGATGACAGTCTGTTGACAGTTTCTGGGTGGGACAGGACACAAATCCTCTTTACTAAGGTCATTCTGACAACAGTGAATGTCTCCTTCTGACTATACAGATGCTTTTAGTGGCTCATAAAATACCCAATCCTACATTAAAAAAAACTCTTCTATTAACTTTTGAAAGTTCATTCATGAGCATTCAGTTACTTGTGTTGTTTAATTTTAATGGAGGCATGATTACATTGGATGACTTCCTCCACTGACTGCATTTTGCTTGGTTATACAGCGCCATCGTGTGGCCAGAAGCTGCTCAGCAGTGTACATTGAGTTTACTGTGAGTGACACATAGGTTTTCTAAAAATAGGAGAACATACAGTGGAAAAGTCGGGGCAGATAGAGAGTACAGTGAAATAGAATTTGCACAGATGTAAAGATAGGTAGACTTTTTTATTGCATGAGGGAAATTGTCATGTCATATGGAGAGCAATAAAATTAAATGAAATACCAAATATTGAAATAAGATACACAATAGGCTTACATATATTTAAAAAATAGCATTAAATAAAAAGTTTAAATATAAGATAAGATGGGATAATCCTTTATTAGTCCCACAGCGGGGACATTTACATTGTTGCAGCAGCAAACAGGGATAGGAAAAATAGAAAAAGGCATAAATAAGGGAACAATAAATAATAGTAAATAGAAAACAAGATATAAACAAGACAATATGTAAAAGTTATAAAATTATACACAATATGAACGACAAACAAGACTATTAACACAGTAACAAATTGGATTTAAATACTGATAATAGATGAAAAAACAGCGTTAAATAAGAATGAAAATATACGGCCTATACATCGAAAAACAGCATTAATTAGAAATTCGTGGAATTGTATGTGCGGGAAACTGTTTCCGCCCGGCGTTATTTTGTTGTGGGACACACGCTCGCACGGCTGTGCAGCCGCGAGCTATGAGCGTCTTAGCGAGTATTTTCGGTTTGTTATGACACAGAGAAAAGCCACTATGGCGCATTCCAAAGAGCTGAAGCTGGATTTTACTCTGAAAGAGCTGACTCTTTCCTGTGCGGCTGAAGGTGTGGATGTACCCGGGAGCTCGTCCACCGTGGAGCTGCGGGACAACAGGCTGGTGTGTGTGGAGTATCCGGGGGTGATTAGCAGTGTGCCCAGGATGCTGGAGACTCTCGGGGTGAACAAGCTGTATCCAAAGTAAGTAGACCCACAGCTGGGACCAGTGGGGGAAACTAACATTTACTTTCATTTACATACCTTAAGTACATTTATTCAAGTACTGTACTTGAGTACAAATTTGAAGTACTTGTACTCCACTACACTCCCTCTCCAGCACAATTCAGAGGGAAATATTGTACTTTCTACTGTCCTACATTTATTCGACAGCTTTACAGAATGGGTAATATAACAATATTTTAAAAGATACTACATTATTGAAAATTAAACCAGTGGTGTCCAACCTTTTGGTCTCTGACATCTTACTAAAAGCAGTGTGTAGTCGGGATCACATGGTTTCATTCCACAAGTTTCCAAATGATCCACTATCCTCCACAAATCACTGAGATTTACCAGGTGACACTGTGTATAAACATGCTCCACCTCCAGCAGCTACAACAGTAACACGTATCCTGTTAATCTGCAGACCTTTGCTCACCCTAACCGGCGGCTTGAGCTTCGTTACCGACCTCAGGACCCTTTCTGTCACTCTCTGTGTGGAAACCGCTTCTCGTCCAGCAACCTCCTCCTCCGAGTGCGGCGGCGAGTGCGAAAAAAAGACCCCAAGGATGCTGAGATCCACATGGACGTGCTTGGAGTCATTGGAACAACATATAAATTCCAAGGTTTAATCAAATGTTCTCTTGTGTGTGAAGTTTTTGAATGTTTCAGAACAACAGAATATCAATCTCAATTATGTAACCTTTAATAAAGAGACATGATTTGAGCCTCTCAGAATTTACAAGAACTGACTGATGTATCAAAATAGAAATTGAAGAGTGTGGCTGTTGTGATCACGTCTTTGCTCTTTGCAGGACTGGCAGACTTTCAGTGCCTCGCTGTGCATTCAGAGGGTGGAAAGGACATGTCTTTATACGACAAAATCATCCTCCGTAAATCAGAGAATCAAGCGTTCTTCGAGCAGCCCATGCCTTACTTTCTTCCCCCGGCCATCTTCTCACGTCTCGACAGTCCTGTGGATTATTTCTACCGGCCTGACGTCTCTCAACAGTCAGTAACAGCTCTGTGGGGTTGACATCTTTTGCAAGTTGAGCTCCTTTTGATTTTCTTGCAAATTTATGTTTTTTTTATATCTATCTTTCTATCTTCTCTGTTTACAGTCAGTTGCACCTCAACAAAAAGAACTTCATTGGTTTGAATCGTGCTCGTCGGCCCCATAACGCCATTTTTGTCAGCTTCACGGATCCCACTGTGCCGGCTGAGTGCCTCGAGGCGGCCAAGCTCAACTGGGCACGAGTCTGCCTGAAGGAGGCGGACAAAGAGGCTGAGGAAAAATTGAAAAAGGTTTGTAGGTGCTTCTGGGAGTAGAACACACCTTCTGATTGCTAACATCACTTGCTTACAACAGGAGAATTTTCACTGTCATAGGACTAGGAAGGTGATTGCTCAGCACAACATTTGTGCCTGTATATAAATTCCCCTCTGACATTTGGAATATTTTGGCTCACATAGTGCAGTGACTTCTATTCCAGTTATTTTCATCTGTCACTCTGTTCGCCAGTTTAGCCAAACCATCACGATCAACCAGTCCTCACTCCAGAAATGGCACCTCCTACAAGTTGGGAAATGATGTTATGTAATGTCAGACAGGTATGACTGAACATCCTCTCCTGAGTTTTTATCTTATCTCCAAACTTTTTTTGTGCCTAGATGTTTGAGAGCCGGCCCATCTGGTCACGGAACGCAGTCAAGGCCAACATCAACATCCACCCTGATAAACTTAAGCTGCTGCTGCCTGTCTTTGCCTACTACATGGTGAGCTGAGAGGGAATAGAAAGTGCCTGGTAAAGAGTGAGGCTGCATTTTACAGGGGGGGAAACAAATGCTGCTCAGTGCATTTTCCCTGATGTCATTCAGACAATGAAAACTGAAATGAAAGCTGTCCTGCAGTAGCTGAACATGAGATCTATTCATTTGTGAACATATGTAAAGCTTATTAAATTGCATCATTTTGTTCAGACTATGGTGTTGAATTTATAGTATATAGAAAACATAATGAATGATTCACTGAGTGCTATAAACTTCCAAAAAGCAGTATTTATTGTAGGGCTGCTCAGCTGATTGTATGTTACTCTATTCTCCTACATTTAAGTTAAACATCAGCTACTTTTGTAGGTGACAGGACCGTGGAGAAGTCTGTGGGTGAAGCTGGGCTATGACCCCCGAAAGACCACAGAGTCCAAGAAATACCAGATGCTGGACTTCAGGATCCGCTGCAGCACCAAGGATGGTGAGATCCTGAGGCAGCGGAATATGAGGAGGCTTTTTCCAAACTCTTTGTCATGGAGTTTTTTCAGAGTTACTGGTAGTAACACTAGTATTTGGTGATATTGTAGGGTTTCTTTTTGACTGCTGGTTCCTCTTTTTTCCATTTTTAGGCTATTCGCTCTCTGACATGCCAGTAAAAGCCAAGAGGAGCGCCCTTAACTATACTCTGCCTATCACATTCAACAAAGCAGGTGAGTGGGTGAATTTGTTTAGATGTAGTATGGAGGTCTGTTTCACAGCAGACAGTCACAGTAGGAAAAGCACAGGTGTTACTAATTACACTTTAACCTCACAAGAGGCCTTTAAGCTCTTAAAACTGACTCAACATGAGTGATAAAAACATGCATTTTCAACCAGATTGTTTCTCCTGAGATATGAAACCCAAAACAACTCATGGCCATGTACTGTACATGTACAATGAACAAAGCAGGTGAATTAGCTTGTACTACATCACCAGAAAGAACTGAAGGCGAGTGAGAAATAAAATCTCAGAATCCATTCTCTAAGTCTCATTTAAATAGTTTTCTCTCCTGTGTTAACGAGAAATGAACAGGTGAAAAAGGTTTTGCTAAGATCATCTTTCTACAGTGCCTTAATTTTTTTTCACCTGTGAAAACAGATTTTTGTTTTTGTAATATGTATTTTGGCCACAAGAGGCTGTCGTGCACTTCTACTCCAGTCTAGATGCTTCTAGTCCTGTTAGTGATTTTTTTTCACACTTGCCTCTCAGGGCTTCTGTGTAAATCACATACTACAGTTAAAGTAAGAAAAGTTTCTAAAAGCAGTCAGAGGTCTGTGAGTGTGTTGTTATTTCCTGTGTAACCTGGGTTTATATTGCCATGTACACACCACATTAACAATAATCCACTTCATTGCTCCATCTGGTCCTGTCCTCTAATGCTGTTCTGAACAACCTGAAAAAATGACCTTCTTGGCTCACTAAATTAAACAGCAGTTTCAAGTCCCTTATAATTTCCACCATCGTGCAGCCTTGCCAAGGTAAACTGACAGCATGTTGCTTTTTTCCCCAGGTCCCCAGGCAGCCAGTGTGATGGAACTTCCAGCTCAGGATGGTCCAAGTGCCAGTCGAGATACATTCCCAATCACACACCAGCTGAAGGTCCAGTACAGTTCATCAACAACTTTTTGATTTTTAAACACTTTTGCTCTCCATAAGCCTAAAGGTTGAAATGGCAGAAAATAATAAAGGTTGTCTCATTTGTTCTGAGAAAGTTTAAAGGTGAAGGATTGGCTGTCATCTAATGAATAGCTGATGCATAGTTTTCATTAGACAGTAACCACTGACCTCTGTGTCATCTCCACAGGAGTCATCCTACATTTTCAGAGAGGGCATGCTGCCTCCTCACAGGCAGATGTTTTACCAGCTCTGTGATTTGGATGTGGAAAGGTATATTACAGTGTTATGCATACACTTACTTTCTCACAGTGTATTGTTTTCTAGTGCTTTAGGGTAATCAGTGTTTGGGGTATAATGCAGGTATTTGTGTGTTTTCCAGTATCAAGCAGGTGATCGAGAAGAATAGCGGTAATGAACAGGTGTGTAACGAGCGGGATGGCTGGTGCATCGTCGGCACCACAGACAAGCTGAGGGACATGATCTCAGCCATGATCAAGAAGGTCATCCGAGCACAGAAACCAGGTACAGAACACCTTGTCCTGTCTGTGTTAGCATATATGAACTAATCAGTTATACTGTGAAGCACACAGTCTACTGGTCTGTTGTCTGATGTTATTTATGTCCCTCAGGATTGCCAGAAATGCCCAGGAGAAGCAGACGCAAAGGCCAGAGTTCAAAATCCTCAATGAGAGACGTGGAGGCCGAGGAAGAGGAGGAAGAGGACGGTGAGAACGAGGAAGACGACGATGACGACTTTCAGCCTTCTGAGGGAAGTGAAAATGAGATGGAGACAGAAATTCTGGATTACATGTAACATTTTGATGACATTTGTTTTGTTACTGTCATTATTTGTTTCTGATATGACTGTAAATAAAAACAATTATTTCTAGTGGTTTGTGTGAAAACTTTGTCATCATTATAATTAAGTCTTAATACAAAATGACTTACGTTTATCGTCTTTCTTCAGATCATCAAATACCATTAAATAATGACATGAGACAACATGCCATAGAAATGCTGTGTGCTGCTAACATTATAAATACTGTAAATCCTTTATTAACAGATTAGAAGCGAGACTATTTAGAAATGATTTTTCTAAGAAAGAAAGAAGAAAATAGGAAAATCATCAACATGAACACAAGGAAAAACATGCAGGATATTTGCTTAAAAATGCTACAAACTACTACTGATATAACTGCTCAGCTGTATTGAATCTCCCCGTGTTCATTCATCTACATGGTGTCTCCTTTCACTGTTATCGCTGCTGACTCACATAGAGTTCACTAAATGACTACATGATGTCTAAACATTTTCTCCAGTTGAGCTGAAGCAAAAACACACTGTAAAACAAATTGCCATCTGCTGGCTCCCTGCTCTAGTATATTAAGCCTGTTGCAAGACATCTTAGTGTTTGGTTTAACGGTGATTTGAAAGTGAAGTGAGCTGTAGATGCTCTATAAATGATTGATGATATGATTCTGATCTGATTACATTCTGAGATTTGTTTTTGAAGCAGTTTATCTTTCTGTTTTCTTCTTTAAATTTATATAAACTTACTGATGATAATAAATTATATAGGTAATAGTTTAGAAAGACAGCAAGGTCCACTTTAATGTACTAAAGCTGTCACTCATTGTAGGTTATAATGAAGGTATTTATAGTCCAGGTTTGTAGCGTTAGGAAGAAGTTTATATATAAAACAAGGATTAACTTTTGAAGTGGCTACAGCAGTGTGACTTTGCATCCAGTTGTACAGCTGTGTCAACTCAGCAGGAGTTGGCTTCCTGATACACAATTGCAAAAGTCACTTCTGAAAGGTTAGTCACATGAAAGCCCAGCACATGACTACCTAACTGTGCATCCATAGAAAATGTAAATTGATCATCAATGGCCATGATCATCCTACACAAGTTCACCCCGTCAATCAGCTCAAATGAAGTTTTTCACTTCACATGACATTTTTGGCTTTAATGTGACATTCTGTTTCAACCAAAGAAGTTTGAATGTGTTTTTAATGTCATACACTGCTAAGAATTGGTGCTGTGGAGTCAAGGTGGTTAGATATTATGTGTTATGTAACAGTGAGTTACAAAAGTAGGCCCATGGACTGCACACTGGTCAGATGCTGTTTAGGGGAGGAGTCCCCTCTATATAAGTCTGACCAACAATCAACCTGGTTCTCACAGTCTGGTCATGATGCTGAAGGTGGGGGTTTTGGTTGCTGTTGCCGTGTTTCTGGAGACGGTCTCCGGGACCTCTGTAAGTGTCACACAAAAATTATTTCTGGTGTATCAAAGAAAAAAAAATCTGTTAAGGTACTGAGTATGTAAGAAAATACAATAATGTTTGCATCCACAGACAAATTTAGCTACTACTCTTGAGCAATAAATCACTGTGATAGAATATGGTATAGGAATGAAAGTCTATATGTCTCTGTCACAATGTCTTTCTGAAGTATTAGTATTAAAACACTCTTTGAATTGCTGTAGGACATGATGGTTTGATTCAAACATGTTAATTTACTATAAAACATGCCAAATTGAAACTGAGAAATCAAACCTAAATGCAACCTGCTAAATGCCATAGGTGCAAAAAAATTACTTTCTCTCAGAATCTTTGGTGGACTTGTGCTTAATTCCTGCAGCTCGGGGTGGTGTACACAGAGGGAGGGATGGTGCAGGGCGAGAACATTCGTCTCGGCTTCCGTCGTCACATGGACATCTTCAAGGGGATTCCTTTTGCTGACATCCCTGGAAGGTTTGAGAAACCAAAGCGTCATCCTGGCTGGGATGGTGGGTAGACTGCCTGAACTTTTCACCCACTGGATTTTACATTCAGTCTGTAATGATGCCTTGTTGCTTAACAGCACAAGCAGATGTAATTTATTTTAGCAGCAAGAGCCATAACCCCAGCAACCAATTCTGTTTGGTAAACTTAGTAAATGAGCATCAGCTGCAGGTCTAGACTGAATGATGCAATGTGCCATGAAAACATATAGAATTTGTCCTGGTAATTTCCAAAAATCTCACACTGTGTGCATCTTTTGTCAGGTGTCCTGAAGGCCACTGAGTACAGAAAGAGATGCCTTCAGGTGAACCTTATCATGACTGACACCAGAGGTAGTGAGGACTGTCTCTACCTTAACATTTGGGTTCCTCATGGTCGCTCAGGTAAACACTGACACAAGCTCACAAAGTATCATCCATGATAGATCAACACTACACCAGGGTCTAACCCTCTTTGGTCTCTAGTGTCCACTGGTCTGCCAGTCATGGTCTGGATCTATGGAGGAGGCTTCCTGGCTGGTGGCTCGATGGGTGCTAACTTCTTGGACAACTATCTGTACAGTGGGCAGGAGATTGCAGACAGAGGAAATGTTATTGTGGTGACACTGGGATACCGTGTGGGAACTCTGGGCTTCCTGAGCACTGGAGACTCTAGTTTGCCTGGTAGATGCATGTTTATTCTTTCTCAACAGTGACAGAATTGTACAAACCTGGTAGATGTTGACATCAACAATTTTGTAAATTGTTCCATCCTCTTGTCAGGAAATTATGGTCTGTGGGACCAGCACACCGCCATCGCCTGGGTGCACAGGAACATCCGCTCCTTTGGAGGAGACCCTGACAACATTACCATCTTTGGAGAGTCTGCAGGTGGAGCTAGTGTTAGCTTCCAGGTGAGTGTTTTTTTCTGGACATTAAGCTCATTGTGTGCATTGAGTCTTATATAAGAATTCACTCAAACATCTTTTTTTTCTGTCTGCCACAGACACTCACTCCCCACAACAGAGGGCTGATCAAGAGGGCCATCTCCCAGAGTGGTGTTGCCCTTTGCCCCTGGGGTGTTATCAAGAACCCCCGCAGGATCGCTGAGGAGGTACATCACAGTTTCTCTGACATGTTTTACTTCTCGTATGGAACTTTTAATCCACTTTTTTGCAACAGACATAGCCATTTAAACATAGATATATATCTTCAGAGCTAGGGAGCAATTAAAGAATATTTTAAACCCTCTCCCCAGGTTGCTCTGAAGGTCAACTGCCCCACTGATGACAAAATGGCCGCCTGTTTGAAGATGACTGATCCTGTGCTGCTAACGATGGCTGGCACTCTCAGTCTGTCCAGCTCACCCGATAGTAAGGACTGCACTCCACACAGCCCAGTTTACATTTTCATTTTAGACACAGTGTCAGTGCTTATGCCTTGATTAGCAACTAAACCAAAAGTACCACTGGCGGTGTATTACATTTGTTAAACAGCCAGATGCAAGAAAAGAAGATACCACACAGATGGGCAAAAGCATGAATGACTGTAGATCCAACAAATGGCAAATTACATTAAGTGTCTGATTGTATATCTGCCTCCATTAGACCCTCTGGTAAATAACCTCGTCCTGTCTGCTGTGATTGATGGCGACTTCCTGCCTGATGAGCCTACCAACCTGTTCCACAATGCTGCTGACATCGACTACATTGCTGGAGTCAATGACATGGATGGACACATCTTCACTGGTTTAGATATTCCCTCAATCAACGCCCCCCTGGTGGACACGCCTATGTGAGTTCAAGCCATTTGATCAGTGTGAAAATTCTCAATGGATCTACCCAGAGCATATTTTTATGAAGAACTGTGGAGATATAAAACATTTTTGGTAACAGGGAGCTGTTTTATTAGAGATAACTTTTAAACCTTCTCTTCCCGAATGCAGTGAGGATATGAAGAGGCTTCTGGCTTCATACACTAAGGACAAAGGCAAGGCTGGTTTGGACAACGCTTACTCCACATACACCTCAAGCTGGGAATCAAATCCCAGCAAGGAGACTGTCAAGAGAACCATTGTGGACATTGGAACAGACTACATCTTCCTGGTTCCCACACAGGCTGCCCTCTACCTTCATGCTGCCAATGCTACGTGAGAACAGGATCCTAGATTGAGATTTGGGATTTGGGATTTTCTGAGATTTAATAATTCAGCTATTAGAGTGCTAGGTCTTTTCTTTCTTTCTGTATCTCTCTTTTCGGTGTTGTCATTGTCACATCTCCATGTTTTTCTTGTCTCACCAAAGAACTGCCAGGACCTACTCCTACCTCTTCTCTCAACCCAACCGTATGGGTGGCATTGGCAGACCCTATCCCAGCTGGATGGGAGCCGACCACGCTGATGACCTGCAGTACGTGTTTGGAAAGCCTTTCACCACACCACTGGCATACTGGCCTCGCCACCGTGACGTCTCTCGCTACATGATCGCCTATTGGACCAACTTCGCCAAAACTGGGTATAATTCTGCAGAAAGCATTGCTGAAATGAAACAAACTGAATTATAGATTGAAATAGAAAAGTAGAACTCAGCTCACTTGCTTTGTTTTCTGCTTATGTCCACAGAGATCCCAACAAAGGAGACCTGAGTGTGCCTGCCACTTGGCCCAAATTCACCAACACAGGACATCAGTTCCTGGAGATCAATTCTAAGATGGACAAGAGCTATGCGAGACAGAAGATGAGAATGCGTTATGTGCATTTCTGGGCCAGCATCCTGCCTAGCCTTCCCCAAAACATTTATGAATAAAGACCTTGTGCAATCACCTGTGCATCTGTAATGTCAGCCTACAGATCTTAAGTACTATATCAGTATTGGTTCATGAAAAATAAATTGATGATGAACACAAATTAAAAAGTTTTTTGGTTTTATTTAAGAATGTGTTGTGCCTCTTCAGATTTACAAGATACCTGAATAATGCTAAACAAATTCACTTTTCATGTAAGGCACCTTTTGTTTGAATTGTGTGATTAGACGCTACCACTATCATAATATAATACATTGGTGTGGATCTTATTTAATGTACAAGACATTATCAGTGGCACTGAAGTGTGTGTTAACCTCATAATGCCAAATAAATAAAACACATCAAAACAGATGGTTATATATATATATATATACACATATATATATTTATTAGCTTGACAATCAGACTGCACTGCCATTTTGTTACCAGTCCATTATGCGTTAGCTAGCACAGAGTTAGCCTAATTAAATAATTATTTCAAATTAGTTGAAGGTTAAGGCAGTTTGCTTATTTAATACATGCAAATGTGTGTTGGCTAGCTACCTAGTATTCAGGAGTATCATCCTGAATGTGTTCAGTTTTATGTATTCAGAAAGCTGTTGGTTAATATTTTTTTCTTGGCTTTTCTGAAGCAACAAATTATATATTTGTCCTACAGTGTTGTCTTGAGGAGTGTCGGTGTGGATTTGGCCTCTCTCTATCTCTAGTATGAACAGAATACTAAAGTTTAAATACATTTATTTAAAACAACAGCAGCACTTGAGGTGTGGAGTTATTTTGGAGGTTTTATCTTATCTCAAACCATGTGCTCTTTGCTAATCTGAGAATTAGTCCACCTGTTTCTGTAAATCAACAGCGCCATGGCTTCACCACCAACCATCTCTCTTAAACTAATGTGTCTTAGATGTTTGTATACCCTCACTGTATGCTCTGTGTTTGCCATACATTACAATGCTATTTTAGGAAAGGAGGATGAAACAAGTGTTTGTATCATTTTTACTCCTCTTAGCAGAAAACAATGTTCTTACTGCAATAGACGTTTGCTGTATTGTGACATCTAATATTGGGTGTTTGATCTTTGAGTTTCTTGAGTTTAGTTGTGTAGAAAAGTAATTTCTAGGAGACAAAATGCAAAATTGCCCCCAAAATGTGTAAATAAATAGACTGCTAATCCCTTATCATTCCACATGTGTTTTGTGACACATACAACATGGCATACCTCTATTCACTTGACTTTTACCTCAGTTTGCACCATGCGTTTTTCCATCAGAGGTCAGAGGTTTAGATGTCAAATCATGGTCAGTGGGGGACCACAGGGTCCTCGTAAGGGTGTTGAGGTTGTATAACATGAGTAAACAGCTATATTTGCCATTAATTCTCTTGCAGGGGGGCTCTTGTGTATATAAGCACCTGGAGAGGTTCTCATTGGTTTCTGGACAGCCATGGAGAAACTGAAGATTTTGTTGGCTGTTGTCCTGTCCCTGGGAACAGCCTCAGCAGCCTCTGTAAGTCATTAAGAATTTTAACTGATTAGAATTTGCAAATGTGAATTAAAAAGCACATGTTAAGATGTTTAAGGGTAACAAAAATAAAATATATGTCACAGCTAAAATGGTGTTTACCTTCACTTGTAATGACTTTATGTCACTGAAAATCATTAGATGGAAATTTAACTCTTGCTGCTCAAACACACATATACAGTTTAATGAAATTTCTCAAAAGATCATTGTGTGGACAGTGACCATTTGCAAATTGAGAGTTTACTCTCAGAGTACTGTACTGTAGGACGGTTGAAGGATAGGTTCACAGTCTGTCTAGCCCTAACCCATCCATATAAAATATAAACCTGCTACACTGTTATCTCAATACCTCTTTTAAATGTCATAATTTACTGTGCTATTTATCTTTAACAGCAGGCACCACTGTTCTATGCTGTAACTGAAGGTAAAAGCTCTCTTTTTGACTGTGTCTCTAGCTGGGTGTGGTGCAGACAGAAGGTGGCAGCGTTCGGGGACAAAATATCCCCCTCGGTCTTTTCCGCTCTGTGGATGTTTTCAAAGGAATTCCCTTTGCTGCCAAACCTGGAACCTTCGAGAAACCCAAACCTCACCCTGGCTGGGACGGTGTGTTCAAAGCACAGATCTCACCAAACAGATCTGTCGTTTAAACTGCAAAATCACCCCTTCAACTCTAAGAAAGAAATTAACAGTATTATTTTTTTCTCCAGGTGTACTAAAGGCAACAAAGTTTGCCAATAGATGTCTCCAGATCAGCATGCTCCAGACTTCGACTTTTGGTAGTGAAGACTGCCTCTACCTCAACATCTGGGTTCCTCATGGCCGCCATGGTAGCCTACCATGTTTTTCTATATTAACATTGGCACAGTAGAGGGAGGGTGCATGTAAAATAAAGTAATTAAAAAATGTCTCTCTTGTTCTCCCCAAGTGTCATCAAACCTGCCAGTGATGATTTGGTTTTACGGAGGGGGCTTCATGGTCGGTGGCTCTATGGGGCCAAATTTTCTGAACAACTATCTGTACAGTGGTCAGGAAATTGCAGACAGGGGCAATGTTATTGTGGTGTCAGTGGGATACCGTGTGGGAACACTGGGTTTCCTCAGCACAGGAGACTCTACCTTACCTGGTAGGTACCATTAATGTAAGTTGTGTGTTACTTTCTATTTAGTTACTGGAATAAAATGCAGTCGTAGTTAAAACCAGTCTTGATGCCTGAGTATCAGGGTGCCTTTGACTCTAAATTTGTCACCTTGACAGGGAACTATGGTCTGTGGGACCAGCATGCTGCCATCGCCTGGGTGCACAGGAACATCCGTTCATTTGGAGGAGACCCTGAGAACATCACCCTCTTTGGAGAGTCTGCAGGTGGCGCTAGTGTTAGCTTCCAGGTGAGAGACTTTAGAAAAAAAGACACTGTACCACTGTCTAATAAAGGATCAAGATTTGTGAGCAATTAAAGGCTTTCTTGATCTGAACCTTTTATTTTTTATTTAGAGGTAATACATTAACAAGAGTCATTTAGGGGTTATCAGGTTGAAGAAAATCCATTTGGCTGTATATCATCCTCTTAAATAATAGCTGTTAAATAAATATTTTTTTAGTATTAGTTAGAGCTTATAAACCCTCTAAATAGAGTATTTCTCATAAAACTTGTCTGCACAAAAACAAATATGCCTTTTACAGTCATAAGTGGCAAGTTTAAGGGCTGAAATTTCTTATTTAAGCTATGAAAATTAGCAAATACACATAACTACAAATAATGATTTTAATACTGTATTCATGTATGTATTCCTACACAGACCCTTACCCCCCACAACAAAGGGCTGTTCAAGAGAGCCATCTCCCAGAGTGGTGTTGCGTTCTGCCCCTGGGCTTTCAGCAGGAACCCACGCAAGGTCGCAGAGGAGGTATGTCACTGTCAGATATGATGGACATGGACTGAGCTGTCATAGAAGAAGTTCTAATTTTAGATTTTTGGATTGGAGCTTGAAGTAGCCCTAAAGTCAAATGGTAAGTAAGCATATAAAATATCTTACTAGCCTACCTAAAACTGGACTTGATCACATGCCATGTGCACAGGTTGCTGTGAAGGTCGGCTGCCCCACCGATGACAGGATGGTGGCCTGTCTGAAATCAACTGATGCTGGGACTCTCACCATGGCTTCTCCCCGCATCCAACAAGGCTCCCCAGACTGTGAGCATTATATCAATATTCCCAAATACACAGCATACACAGATTGGCCACTTTATTGTTGATTACATTTTTTGTTGTGCATTACCAACAAGAAATAACAAATAAAAAAGGACTATACCATAAGATACCACTTCAGCATATTGTTTCAATCCTTCTCAGATCCTGGTGTGAAAAACCTGCTCCTGTCTCCTGTTGTTGATGGAGACTTCCTCCCTGATCAGCCTGAGAACTTGTTCCACAACACTGCTGACATAGACTACCTCGTAGGAGTTAATGACAGTGACGGACACCTCTTCACTTCACAGGATATTCCTTCCCTTGGTAACAAGAATGAAGAGACTCCTGTGTAAGGTTTGATTTGTCTTCAGAGAAGGGAGGAATTTTTTATTTGTAGCTTTGAAATTTACATGATGAAAGCAAGGGATGTGAAAGCCTTTCACTAACAGAGCTCTCTACCTTATTTTCTCTGCAGAGAAGATGTAAAGCGGCTCCTTGCTGCTTATACCAAGGAGAAGGGGCAAGCTGGTTTGGAGATTGCCTTTGCTGAATATTCATCCAACTGGGGAGTCAACACCCAGTCAGGACACCATAAAGAAAACTGCTGTGGACATTGGGACAGATTACATCTTCCTAGTTCCCATTCAGGCTGCCATTTACCTGCATGCTGCTAACGCCAGGTGAGGCTAACTGCTTGATTCTCTTGCCTAAAAACATCTTTAAGTTGATGCAGTACTGTTAAAATGATGATGGTCTTTAACAGGTCTGGCCGTACCTACTCCTACCTGCTGTCTGAGCCTAGTTTAATGGCTGGACCAGGCAAACCCTTCCATGACTGGGTGGGATCTGACCATCGCTGATGATCTGCAGTTTGTGTTTGGCAAACCCTTCACCACACCGAAGGCTTATGGAGACAGACACAGAGACCTGTCTGGCTATATGATCGCATACTGGACTAACTTCGCCAGAACTGGGTAAAACACTGTGCATGCATGTACAACATTGCAAAAAAATATTTTAATAGCTTAAGGATGATCTTACAAAACGTTACAAGTATTTCTCCCTCTACTTATTTTCACAGAAATCCCAACAAAGGAAACCTGAAGGTGCCTGTGGTCTGGCCTGAATTTACCAGCACTGGACAACAGTTCCTGGACATCAACGCTAAGATGAACGAGAGCTCCGTTGGACAGGAAATGAGGCTACGTTTTCTTCACCTTTGGCTCAACACCCTTCCCAGCCTTCCATCGATTCAGTGATGCATTTTTAGTTTGATTAAGACACCAATTATACTAATGAAAGAGTATGTACAATAAACTGTATGACTGTAGAAACACTGTCTGTGGCTTTTTATATGGACCTGACTATCTTCCAGAGGTGGTAGTCATCAGCATTGGATGCTTAATAAAAAACAGTCAGCAAAAAGAAGACCTTTTAAATATATTGTGGCCATCAGCCCTCAATATGACATCACAAAAATACTTTCTAAGTAAGATGTAGTAAGACAAGTCAAACAAAACCCAACCATCAAAAGATAATTTGAATGCACTAAGTATGAGCATGTGAACCAATTGACATCAATTTGTCTTCATCCAAAGCATTTTCCCTCATTAAAGTGAAACACATTGTTTGAAAATAGGAATTATAAAGATTCAAGTAGTTGTTGCTGCCAGACACACAGAGAGAGTGCTGCTAAGAATAACTTAAATTGATTATTGCTTCATGTGTCTAGAGTCAGCTAAAGGCTTAAATTGAAAAGTGTTTTAATATTTTAATTCATAGTTTATCCTAGTGCGATAGGTTGTTATGGAAATGTCACTCAATCTCACTAAATTCGTTGTGTTTATGTCAGTGTACTTTAATCTCCACCTGTGTTTTGACCAAGATGTCTGCGTACGTACGACTGCGCGTAGACGTAGTCAGCGTGGCGTAGCTACGTAGGCGCGTTCGCACGAGCGCGGGTCATCTCTGACTACGTAGAAGGTATGGATCTTGTGTCTCCGCACAATGTGCTTTACAAAGTTTTTCTCAGCATGAAACGATATGAAATGATGTTGCTCTGTTTCATATTAACTCTCCTCCATTCAGTAAGTGTTTGGTGGATGTTTGATCGCAGTATCTTTACTTTTAGGTGAGTTTTACTTGTGGGTATGAGCGGGCTAATATTTTTCTTTAGTACGTTTTGCTAGCTTAAAGTTCGCCGCGTTTTCCTACTGTTTATTTCATGAATTTTCTTGCTAAGGGAGCTGGCTTGGACCTGATGTCATAGACGCAGTGTTCACGGTTTTTGAGTCTTGTTAATATCTTAACAGGAGGAGTATCGAAGGCAGCTGAGTTCAGGAAGAGATGCCTTCAGGTAAACTAACTTTGAGGTCCACGCATAGCAGTGAGGACTGTCTTTACCTTAATGTCTGGGTTCCTCATGGCCGCTCAGGGAAAGACTGAAAATAAAATCTGTCCTCCACATTTCACTTATGTATTATTATCTGCTGACTCCAATTCTGATTACGCAGGTAGAGAGACTTTGTGTGCAAGACTGTTTGATGCCTTTTGACAGGAAACTATGGTCTTTTGGGACCAGCATGCTGCTCTCATCTGGGTGCACAGAACATCTGCTCATTTGGAGGAGATCCAGACAACATCACCATCTTTGGAGAAGGTGCATGAGGGGCTAGTGTCAGCTTCCAGGTGAGAGAGAGCCATCTCGCAGAGCGGGGTCTCCCTTTGCCCCTGGGCCATCAACAAGAACCCCTGCAAGTTCACTGAAGAGGTACAAAACAGTCTCTGTAAAATCCCTGAGTTTCTGTATGATTTTAAAGAAATGTAAACACTACAAATCCCAGCACGGAGACTGTCAAGGAAACCATTGCGGGTACTGGAACAGACTACATCTTACTGGTTCCTACACAGGCTGCCCTCTACCTTCATCTTGCCAATGCCGAGTGAGAATAGGATGTCACTGTCTATTTGCATATCCCACCTTTAAAATTGAATCTACCAATTTGTTCTTGACCTCAGAATCAGCAGTTGACAGACCACACCTGGAGATAAAACCATCATGCCAGAATTGATTCATTGAATATAAACTAATGATTACTCCTTGTATTTTTAAATCTACTTTTGTATACCTTTATTACTTAATAGATATTTTCCCAGTGTAATAAATCTGCTGAGCCCCAGCAGAAGACGACGCCAACACGCAGTCATGGCTTTACAGAGCATTTCTGATAAAAGACCACAAGAGGGTGCGTGCAGAACATGAGCCAGCTCTACTCAGGTTACAGGTAAATCATACAGGCTTGGCTTGATATTTAGAGCATATTAAATTAAGCAAATATTACAAATGAAATAAAACAGATACTATGTAATACAATGCATACAAGGGAATTGTTGCTCTGTAAATCGTAAGCCCAGGTTTGGTGATTTAATGCTACAGTATTCAACAGTATTTGTGCTCTTCCAACTTTGTGGCCCCTGTGCACAAACCCAAGTCCGTAAATGTTCTTCCCAGTGCGGTGTAGAAGAACTGGTCTGCACAAAGCCCCGACCTCAACCCCATTCAAGCCAGGCCTTCAGTGCAAATCAGACCACTGTGTTAATCCTAGGTTACTCAGGTGAAGTCAGGTCAGACCCCTGAGGCTGGACCGACCCTGGGTGTGGCTTAAACGAAGTAGCGCATCTTGTCTCCAAGGCGCTCGTGTGAAACGTGCCACTCCCGGGCGACACATCATGTCCTTAAACTGCCCGATGGTAAACGAACCCAGTGCAGCCTGTCACTGCAGCCTGCAGGAGAGAGACTGTGACAGCCAACACCAGACAGGATGGACGGGCACGTCATGTCCACAGGGAAGGTAGCTGCTGCTGCTGTTCTGGGAGTAGGTGCAGTGCTTATCCTGCAGGGCGGAGACTCGGCAGGTATCGGGTACCACCTGGTGTGGAGAGAAACTGGGTTGCTCGGTGCTCCAGCGCGAGCTGTGGTCTGCATCATCGCTGGCTTTTCCCTCCTCGCCGTGGTTTGGCTGTACAGGCTGCTCTTCCGTCCTCTGGAGCTGCTCAAGGTGCTCGAGGATGTGGGGATACATCGCTGAGGACGGTCGCTCCAGAGCCCGGGCGGCGAACGAGGTCCGCCGCAGGAGGAAGATCGGAGAGCTGCCCCCGGTGTATCCAAACGGCTGGTACCGAGCGCTGGACTCTCACATGCTGGAGAGGGGCGAGGTTAGAAGTGTCACTGTTCTAGGTATGGGAAGTAACGGTGGTTGTAGTCACCAGTATAAAAATAAACACACAAACTGTTACTGTAACATAACAGTAGCTCCCCCCTCCCACACACACACACACACACACACACACAAAATATAGGACAAGTTCACATTCTCAGGTGCACGGAGAAATAAACAGGCATTCAAATATTGTTTCAGTAATTTCTATACTCACATGTTACTCAGTTAAAACATTGTTTTTTATATGATTATGGATGAAACAGTCACATGCCATACATATAGAGAAACAATTGATCAGTTGATTGACACAAAATTAATCTACAACTATGGTGATCACTGATTGAGAGTTTAATTCATTTCTTCTAGCAGGGATGTCAGACATTTGTTGGTGCCAGCTTCTCACTTGGGAGGATTTTCTGCTCTACTGCTTCACACCATTATAAATAGAATTTCTTTGAAGCTGCTTTTTGACAACAACTTGAACACATCATCTGGGGCTTAAGAAAAATTGTGATGGGAATTTTTCATTGTTTTCATACATCAGATGAAATGATTATTCAGTCAGTCAGAAAATAAAAAACTGATAACTGATAATGAAAATAATGGTTAATTGCAGCCCCAGATGAATCACCTCTGATTCTTCACTGCTGGCCTTGAATGTTGTCAGTTCACCTGGTCTCTGTTGTCTCAGTGTAGAGAGGCTGGGTTAGCCAGGGGAGGAGACACAAGCTCTTTTTACAAAGTTTCTGGTAAACACTTCAAACACAAAGGAAACTGGCTTTGTTAGAGTAGTTTACTCACTGGAGCCTATTATTTTTTAACAAAGCCTCATTGTTTATTGTCAGATGAGATTGAAACTGCTTGTTTGATTTAAAGGTGTCATGGAGGTGGATGTGATTACTACAACTTCATCATTAATTCCTGATTAATCTTCAAATTGATTAATGGCTTTGCCTTGACAATAAAATGTCATTAAACAGAGAGTGATCACACAGCCGATCAAACCTGCATCAGGTCCCTCTGTGATCAATAATATGACAACCTCATCATTCACAGCTTTAAAGCTGTTAATATGTCATATATGTTTCTGTGCTGCTTGATATGTAGTACTTCTATCACAAATTAAATTAATTTCCTGGCTGATATGTCATTTATTTTTGACATATTTTCACTGCGACACTAAACAGAGACGTGTTTCACATTTTAAATTTGTGTTGATATGCGGTGGGGCTGTGTGATCTCTTCAGAGAGTTTCTTTGAGTTTGAGTTCAAAAAGGTTTGTGCAGTGTGCGGTGCTTTCATGTTTCTGTCGCATTACCTGCCATAAATAAACAAACAGCATGTGAAAGGTTTTATACCTGGAAAAAATATCCATTAGTAGAAAGAGACACCTGCTCTTGCAGACTATTTGTTACCATTTCATCTACTATTTTTCAATCAACTGTTTAATCATTTAATATATAAATATTGTTAAATATGTGAAAAATTTCCATCACAAACAATGTCCTTAAATTATTTGTTTTGTTTGTCCAAACAGATAAACAGATATTTAATTTACAATAATGAAAGAAACAAATTCTCACATTTAAAAAGCTGAAACCAAAGAATATTAAGTGTTTTTCCTTGATTGACGATGGTGACTGAAACAATGATTTTTTTTCCTAGAGACAGATAATCGACTCTGTCAGCACCAAATTAAAACGTACTGTAATTATTTGACAGACAGTTATTTTTTTTCCAGAGCTTTCAGTCGTGTCTTTGCTCAGTTGTCAGGGAGATTAATCTGTTGACAGGAGCTCAGAAGACATAGTGGTAACTAAAATAGATAAAATCATAGCACACATCAACAGAACTGTCTCCATGACGACCGAGCAAACTCATTCCACAGAGGAAGACCATGTGATGTGTCTGAGAGCTCCAGGAAAACATGGACCTTGAGTTGGAATTTGTTATATTTTTTTATTTCTGTGGCCATGGATGAACTTTGCTTAATATCTTGCTAAATTTTAATTATGTATATGAAGGCTCTTGATCACATTTCGAGAGATTGTGGATATTTTACTGCTAGCACTAGTGTAGCAAGTTATTAAAGCTCCTACACACTCAAAGTGTGATGCAGAGCAATGGCTGCCAAAGTGGGGATGAGGGATTGCCAGAAAACCACCGGGGTGTGTTGGCATGTTGGAAAACATTAAATGAAGTACAGACTGTTTTCCCCCAGAGAACATGAAAGCCTATCCATCTATGATGCTAAATATACAGTATATTAGAGCAGCGTTTTATTTTTCCTCCCTCTCTCTGTCCCCTTCAGCACAAGCTCTCCCTCCAGCCCCAGACATCTTACTGTCCCAAATAATGTTGACCCAAATCAAAACTTGGCTTCCCACAGGATCTGCATCCTGCTGTGAATGACCACAGAGTCTCGCTCCTAACTTTCCTCCGCGGTCATCCATTTACATCATATATTAAATTCTGCCAAGTGTGTCTTTTCCCCTGTGCTGCTCTCACAGATCTCACACTGTGGTTCAGCTCTGCCCCCACAAAAGTCTGGAGACAGCAGTGCGGTGCTGTGTCACTCCTCATTTGGATGAGCCTTATTTTGGATTTCTCTGAATTTTCCTGAGCAGTATCCTGACTAGGCACCGCTAGAGCTGGCTCAGTGGTCGCTCTTAACCACTGTCACCCAGCCTGCGCTAATCTGGGAGCAATCTGAGCACTGCAGGTCAGCCAAATGTCAAGCCAAATGCAGTTGGTACAGTAAGTAGAGATCTCCAGATGTGGTGTCTGACTGGGCACAAACTCAGTTTGCACACTCACCATACATCTATGGTGTAATCTGATCAGACCAGGCCAAGTGTAACCATCGAAAGCAGTGACTTTGAATGTGTGCTGCTTCACAGTTTGTGGGAGAAGGCTGGCAAAAGGCAAAATAAGTGCTTAAAGACCTTGGCACAGTATTAAAACTCTTTCTTCATAATTCAGTAAATTGCTCCATATAATTGGATGCTCACTAACATGTAAAGAATATGTTGCATGGGTGGGTTCTTTTCATTCACAGTGCAACAGATTGTTATAGATTTGTCAGTGGAGTTACAGCCATACCTGAATTAATACTGATTTTGGGTTGAATTAAAAACCTTCCCCTATCGTGATTAATTATCCTATAGGTGAGCAGGTGGCAGTATTTCGAGCCCAGGATGGGAAGGCCTACGTGGTGGATGCCTACTGCCCTCACCTGGGTGCCAATCTGGCTGTGGGAGGACAGGTGGTGGGAAACTGCATAGAGTGCCCTTTTCATGGATGGCAGTTTGATGGGAACGATGGGAAGTGTGTGAAGATCCCCTACGCAGAAAAAGGTATGAACTGAGGCTGATGTTTTTTGTCCATTTACAATTTACAAAGCTCTTACATGTTCAATCAGAAGGTAGTCATATGATAGTGGTGAAACAAGTTAACATTTCTCTGACTAAAGAGACTATGATTCAGATTTGTGTTTCATTTGTCCTGCAGTGCCAGAGTTTGCCAAGGTATGCGCTGCTGGCCCAGCTGTGAGGTCAACGGACAGATCCTGGTTTGGTTTCACTGTGATGGAGAAAATCCTCAGTGGACTGTCCCAGAGCAGCAAGAGATCACAAAGGGAGAGTGGGTCTATCGAGGGAGAACTGAGCATTTTATCAACGCTCACATACAGGTAGGTGCATGTATGTGTGGAAGGAAACTGACTTCAGTGTCAAACTCCTTCAGGCAGTTTACAGTAGATAGTTTTCATTCTAATCTTTTAACACAGTCATGACAATATTTCATGGTGACCTCTGCTCTCTACAGGAGATTCCTGAAAATGCAGCAGACATCGCTCACCTCGCTCATCTGCACACACCGGGCATGGTCAGCGGCGTAGATCTGCGCTACACAAACAGCAAAATCTGGGAATTTGTGCGACATGACTGGAAGGTAAGATGCTCCTGCAGATAAGAAAGCTGAATATGTTATTGTATTTAATGCTATTTTGATCCTGTGTGTTTGTTTATTCAAGGCTCAGTGGGAACCAGAGTCAGAGCCCAACAAGCACTGTTCTCAGATGCTGGTGAAACACGCTCTGACAGTGTTTGGGCACCACTGGCCTCTGCTGGATGTTCAAGTTGTGGCCAGACAGGTACAGTAAAGTTCAAAGTGGATATGCAGTTAGTATACAGTCTCCTGTAATTCCAGTGAAAATAAAATAACAAAAATATCTGCTGTATCTCAACTCTGAACTCAAAGTCTTTGAATAACTGTAGAATTTAGATGAAATTAATATTAACACAGCTTCTGGCTGTTTTTAAGGATTTCCCTTATCTTACTACAACAGTGCAGAGCCAAAGGGAGATGGACTGTGTGTGACCAGCAGGACTGAAAATCTCTCAGTCTTTATAGCTACAGCTGAGAAAAATGCTGGTCTGATGCAAAAATCATCACATTCTTTAGCTGGGCAACTGCTTTGCAGTCTGTACCTTTTTATCATGACTGGTGAATTGAGTACCCTGAATAAAATACCCTGAAACCACTTATCTCACAAGGTTAACCAGTGGCAGGGATTAAGGATCCTGTAAGACCAAGCACAAATCTTGAAATGATGCATAGATTTCTGTTTCAGGTGGGTCCAGGACTGGTGTTTCTGCTGTTTAACCACAGTTTCCTGGGCCGGGGTGTGATCATGCACTGTGTGACTCCAGTGGAGCCTCTGCTGCAGTGTGTCTCTCACACCATCTTCTATCAGTCTAACATCCCTCCTCTGGTGCCCAAATTCATCCTCAGAGCAGAGTGCATTCAGGTGCAGTACACACTTAGCCTTCTTTTATCACTGTAACATAGTCTGCACTGCTGTTAAAGCCTCACTTTTAAAAACATTTGAAATGACTTTGTGTATTGTGAAATGTTTTCCTTGCAGTAATAAACCCACAGAATTATCACAGATTCTGCAGCTTTATGGAGCTTTTTTTAAGCTTCTTTTAGCTCATAGTTTGGTTTTACAGCACATTTACTGCTTGGCTCAGTCTCAGCAACCTCATTAACCTGGTTTATAATATAGCAGCAGGCTGCTATATTATCAGGTATTTGGGGAAAAAATCATCCTACAAAGCAGCTAAACTGCATGAATATACTGTAAATTATACTTCTGTTGTGTTATGTTATTTATCAGTACAGAATTGCTCTAATGTGAATAGATCATTGTTTATATTTACCTCCCACTCAGGCTTCGGTTTAATTCTGCCTCCTCGTTGCCACAAGATGTAACACCACACAGTCACAGAAAAGGTGTAAATAGTCCTCATTAAACTTGATAATTAGCTGTGAAATGAAAAGAAACAGACATAGATTAACAAAAAAAAAAACTAAGATAAGAAAAGAAGAGGGGAAAGTATTTTTCTGAATGAAAGTGCCCATAACGGTGTCTCCAGATGAAATATTTGATTAAACATAAGACAGACACAGATGGCGATCGTGATGAGAATCATTTTTAAAAGAATGAATCTTTTGAAATTATATTCCTGAAAATGATTGTCATTTTGCTGACACCACCAGAGGAAGCTCATCTTACAAAGGACAGTTCAAGAGCTTTAGTCTGACTGAAATGCCAGATCTCAGCAGCCGATGGAGTAACTGTGGAGTGACATTTAATCAACAACACTTTAAACCGAAATCCCTGCTGATAAATTATGATAATGAAATGCAACGAGACCATGGAAAATATGTCTTGTTCTTTTAGTTATTATTTAATTCTTAGTCACACTTGAGTGAGCAGGAGTAAAGAAGGATAGATGAAGTGCTGAGCTTTTTGTAATCATAATTTGCAGGTCTTATCCAGTGACCTTTTCCTGTTTTCTTGTTATGTGTCTAGTTTGAGCGGGATGTGATGATCTGGAACAATAAGAAGTACATCTCCAAGCCTCTTCTGGTGAAGGAGGATTCAGCCATCCAGAAGCACAGGCGCTGGTTCAGTCAGTTCTACAGCGAGAACAGCCCGCGGCTGCAGTACCGGCGCGACACTCTAGACTTTTGACCTCTCTGGACTACAGGAGGAGATATCAGCGGAGAAGATGTCAGGTCAGGGTTGACATTAATCAGACGTCTCTGAGGAGGCGGTCCGGGATTGATTTTCATCTGTCACATATAATGAATTAAAGGTGCAGAGGAGGCTTGACTTGTTTGTGGAATGGCTTTGGGCCAAATTTACACTATACCAGAAAACCTCCTCTTCTTGGGCTCATTTAAATGGTTAAAAATTATTTTCCAGCCTTATATAAGCAAGTGCCTTAAGTGTAACTGACTGACTTCAGCCCATAAATGTGAAATTTTGACGAACCAGCACTAGTGATCAGAATAAGCAATACTAAGAACACCAGAGTTGCCTTGTTGCGATGGTGACACAAAGACCATTACACTGTAAAAACCATTATACTCATAATGTGGATAATCCTGTGCTTCAGTGAGGTTTTTCTGTCTGCATGTTTGATTGGCGCTAATATAAACCACCTGCTTCTAGTTTGAGTTGGTATCAGATTTCTTCTCACTTTAGTTTTATCTGCATTAGAAAACATTAATCTAGCCTTCGAAACTGTAAGATTAAATCTTTAATGTGTAATGCAACTGGGCTCTGTCTCAGCTGCAGGTATAATGGCAGGTGTGTTTGTTTTCTGATTGATATCTCAGGTTACTCAACAGCCTGATAATAGGGACTTTCTAGGTGTAGCAGTGAGCGATGATGACTTAAAGGACCACTTTTCCAAAAGTTGTTCAGCCCTTCAGTAAGACAGTATCAGGTGGAGGATTTAGGGCAGTAATGACTGTGTGCTTCATATGAATCACAGCAAGTATTAAAGGAAGTGTTGGAATTGATTTTGTCTTTATGAAAAAGTTTCAACATGTAGATACTCTTAGAGAAATTTCTGACTTCTGTTAGTATGCAAACTAAACAAACAAAATAACAATAATATAACTTATGAGCTTTAGGTGGTGGTAGGTGTAGTTTTTAATTTTGGATAGAGACATTAGTCTAGCTGTTTCCCCTTGCTTCCAATCTTTATGCTAAGCTATGCTAACCCACAACACTGCAGAGATGTGATGTAGATCTTTGGAAAGACTGGCAAGTAGTATCTTATATGTTGAACAACTCTTTTAACAAGTCTAACATACAATCATATCAGTGAATATAATGTTGCATCTGTGGTGACAAATCACCAAGTGGTCCTTGAATTATCACAGCTGATGAGAGTTTTTTTAGGGTTATATATTTAATAGTTTGCTTACCTTTCTAGACCAGATGTGTTGTTACATCTATTTGAATTATTGTCAATTATCATTTGTAGTGTTGCTCTTAATATACTCTCATAACCTCATGTTCCCATTACTGCTCCAACTGATGTGTATTTAAGACAGAAGTGTGCAGTTTATTTATAAGGATAATTTCGGTACATTTCAGCCTTGCCTATTTCCCATAAATGTGGCTGTTCTGTCTCTATGACTCATGATAAGTTTGCATTCGCCACCTCCTAGCAGATACAGTCTGTGTTTACTTTCAGTCAAACTCAGAAACAAATGTTTGAAATGATTCATTTAAAGATCATGTTTACTTGGAAAGCTATGAGAGCCTCGTGCCAGTTTCCCTGATATGCGCTGTTTTGTGCAAGTCCTCGTTTCCTTGTATCTCCACAACGGAGGTAGCAAATGCAAAGGTACAATGTCTCATAAAGCCCCAATAGCCACATGCATAGGAAATACACCAGGTTGAAATGTTCTGGAATTATCCTTTCAACACTTTTGTTTGTTTTTTCTCAGTGCACATTGACTCCACTGGTTAGTAACTTAATCATCTGATGACTACAGGGTTGTTAGGCTTTATTAAATGCCAACTGAGTCCGGTTGGAAGTGTGACTGAAGTATGAACGCAATAATGTTCAGCAGCCCGTGGTGGTGGGGGCTGGTTATGTGGGATTGCTCTGCATTACATTTTAATTTCCGTTTGATTGTCAGGTGGTCACAGAAGAAAGAGGATACATTTCAAAGCACATGAATGTAATGTAAGAAAGCACAATGCCTCTTATGAATAGAAGATGAACTCCTCTCTTCTGTTCCTTCTCAATATTAAAATGTATTTTCGTAACTGGCTAATCTACAGATGTAGTGTTTATTGAAATATGCAGAATAAATCTGCTTGGCTCTAATGTGCTTGCTCATGCATTTCTGAACTGGCAAAAGCTTTCTATTGCACTAAATATGTTAGTGTGTTAAATTGAGTGGAATAGTAAAACGTTCACTGTTCCACTTGGCCAGTGGCACTTCTCCGAGGCTTGTATTATTGCCTAGCACTCCTTATCTGTGAATGTGCTTATCTTATCTGGGTTTATGGTGGGAGAGAACTGTGTAGCCTTTGTTACACAGAAGCATTACTTCAACAATTGGCTCACTTGAGTCCTGCAGACTTGTTGTAATGAGGAAACATACAGAGTTTGTGTTAGGTTGTATTGAGGCAAGAAAAAAGAAAAAATCATTTTATGATTAAGATGGCTGAAGTAGAAGTCCTTGAAACTGAGGAGGAATGCAGTGTTACACTGGAAGAAAAGTGCCTGCCTGCTACAGAGGAGACCTATGTCAGAGTTTTATACACAACGAGGAGAGCAAAAGAGCAAGAACATGAGAGCGACGCAGTCATACAGCCTCTGCTTCAGCACAAACATCAGGACAGCAGTGATGAGAATCACAAAGTAGACACACAAACGGCGACAGATGGTCCTGACCAAAAGACATCTGTTCCACAAGAGCTGGAATCGGCTGGCAGGGATCAGCCTGGCTGCAGTGGAAGTGTCAGGAGTTTGTGCAGCGACAGCAATCGGCGTGAGTGTCCCATCTGCAGCGAGCTGTTTGACTCGCACGGAGACCACCGCATTACCTTGCTCAATTGCAACCACACACTGTGCCACCACTGTATAACTGCCATCCTGAGGCGGGCTAGGGACCCTGGCCGACTGCAGTGCCCCTTCTGTCGGCAGACCACCCCGTTCCCACAGTGGGAGATCAGAAGACTTCAAGAGGAGTCCTACATTAACTGTGTCCACGAGCCCACACCGGCCTTCATCATTGGTCCTGGCCCTGAACCTCAAGCCGTCCCTGCATCACTGTTATGCTGCTTTGCTTTGGAGAGGCAGCTGGAGGTGCACGCACAGAGAGACGTATGTGGAAGCTGCGTCTGTCCCTGCTTTGTCAGGGGACTGAGACTGATGCGACTACACTCCCGCTGCCTCTGCATCACTGCCGTCCTGCTGCTCCTCCTGGTGTTAATGGGTATTTTCCTGTACATTGTTGCTCCTCCTATAATTGTATCCCTACTGTACGGTAGAGGCTAAACTCATCATCTGAGGGGTCAGTTGTGTGACTTCTGCAGAACAGTCTATTGCTATAAATTATCCTTTTGATGTTTTAATACCATTACAGATGCAGGAAGTGACATTTAAGGGAAATGTCAAATTCCAAATGTCATTTTTCTTCATTTGTTTTATTAACCTCATGTGTTATCTTTCATTTCACAAAACCTGGTTATTCCAGACTCTGACTATGTACAGTCATCTTTTACTATTGAGATTCTAATTGCAATAAAATCCAGTTGGCATTTGCCAAAGCTAAGATGACTCCTGAATGCCATGATTTGCAGGTGCACATCAAGAATTTGTTTTCAGTATTGTAAATGTCTTGGAAAAAGTAATTTAGCAGCAAGTTCATCATACAACATTTCTAATCCAAGTCTCTCGTCAGTTTGTCAACCTCTGACTTTTATCTTCTTTGAAGAGTGTCTGCAACTTTGTAGGATTCAGTGCCACAGATAATGGGAGCTTGACTTTGGATCAAAACTTCTCAAATCTTTCTGGGTCTCGTACTGACCTACTTCTCATCAGAACAGCTTGGATGCTCTCTGCTGTTACTGCTGCATATTCTTAGCAACAAAAAAAAAAAAAAAAAAAAAAACAACAAAAACCCAGCTTGATCTCCTTTAATAGTGCACATGAAGGAGACTTGGCCCTACAATTTAATACTTTATCCATGTTATTCATTCAAAGACAGAAGGAAAGAGAGAGAGAGTAATGATGAAAGCTGGAACTGATGCTCCACTGGTCTTGTTTCTTAATATTTTGTTTTGTTCTTGATGCACTTGCACCTTTAAGTTTGTTATAATGTAGCCAGGATCCTGTAATGCTAACTCCTCTTCAAACAGATTCTGAATACCTCTGTGTTGTATATAAATTCAAAATTGCCAATGCAGAAATGCTTAAATTTGGTAATCAAAAATAGTACAAAATGAAAGGGGATGACTGGAGTCCCCACCAGCTCCATTATTAGATAAACCCAGTGTAATCACCAGAAGGCAGCCAAAGTAACTTAGCAATGATTTGGTGAAGAAAGTGGAACATCTGGCAGCTGAGGACCCAGATATTTTTAGGTCTTTAGCCGCCAGCTGTTTTTGTTTGGAGATAAAAATATGAATGAATAAAAATGTTTGTTGCAACAAAAACATGAAATCTGTGTTGGTTTGGCTAACTAATTCAGCTAAAATAAGAAAAATAACTGCAGATAAAAGTGGTGTACCATAGGCTCAAGACCATCTACAATACACATTTAAACAGTGAAATTTCACTTTGGTAGAATGTGTCATATGTACACCTGCTTGTATTAATATCTTTGGAAAAGATACTTTTGATTAAGTTTTCAATACTAAACTGGCTGTGAACTCTAACAGAACAAAAATATAAAAAATACATTACTCACATTGCTTAGAAAGATATTGTATAAACAAATGCATAGAAATGCCTTGGGTGAACTTATATAGAAACAATAACACCTTATTATGTTTCAACATTGTGAGCTGCACAACAAAAACATCATGTGAAAAGACAAGTGTAAGCACAGAACACACACTTAGTTAACATATACATCCACATGCTTAACATCTGCATCAACTACTGTGTAACTTTGAAGAGGAACAGGATGCTGGGTCTTTAAGTCTGCTGTAATTACATGTTCGCCTGTTTTCCTGAGATCAAATTCTAATTCTCTCCTGACTCAGTCTACTGTCAATTACAGAAACACCAATTTGGAGTTAGCTGGGCCTCTCTAATGGGAAACCAAAAATTGATCCATATTGATCAGGCCTGCACCCCCCACCCCCACAAGGCTTTGCAGGATGTTGGGAGTAAAGCTGGAATCTAAAATCCGGAAGAGTCTTTGTGTTCTCTGCAGGCTGAATGCCTCCAGCTCGGCATCAGGACAAGCAAGGAAGCGAGCGCTGAGGGGGCTCATGCATCTATAATTTATGCAAGGACTTCACACTACACGAGAAACACATCAGATAGGCAGCCATCCATCTGCAGATGACTCATTGAGGTAATCCATTTCCAAGACCTAATCAGTTCTGTTTATGTCAAAGCGCTGGCAGAGCATGTCTGTTTGGCTCCCTGCTTCGATCAGAAAACATGGGCTCCATGTCACACACATCCAGCAACTATATACAACAGCTCCATGCAAAGTGCTGCTTGATCGCTGCATTGACATGAAGCTCACACATCATTTATGGTTCCACTTCTTCACACAATTCAACATGAACATGCTCAGGTCACAGCAAATGTGTTCCAGAGAAACACTCTTGTGTGACGCAAAAAGCAACAGAAGACGACGGCGACAAATGTGCTGCTGTAAGCGCTAAAACATGTAGGAGTTCAAGTATGACAGGCTCTGTCTGTTCTTTCTTCCCCTTCGCACCCACTCTGTGTTTCATCCACATTTTCTCACTCCTATCTCTTCACATATGACCCCTTGGCATCACCTTTTAACACACTAGGTAACCCTTGTTGGGTACAATACAGCATCATGAATGTTTTGTGGGTTTGTATGTTTAGGCACTCCCAGAAAGATTGCAGTGTGGTTTAACACAGAAAAAGAAAAACTGACTTAAAAACCATAATATGGTCTTGTCCCATATACATCAGTGGACAGTTGTGATGGGCTGAGGTTTGTTATGAATTAGTATTTAGTTTGCAGTGAGACCCTATTCAGTTTCATACATGGGTAATTCTTCAATCAAAGGTGCTTTTGACTATTTCAGTTGCTAAAATATGAAGTGAAATAACTTTAAAATGTTAGATAAAGGACAACCACAAAACTTTATATTATTTTTTACAATCCATTTTAACTACATAACTAAATAACAAAAATATCAATGGAGGTATTTGGTTATATTTCTAAATTGTATTAAAAATTGTAGCTACATTTTGTCAGTTTAAGGTCTTAATAAATTTTGACATGAAAGCCCTTTATGAAAATGATTTATACTTACATTATATTTCATTCACTCTTAGCCTGTTTTTTCAATTGCTTTTAAGTATAAGTGTATGTAAAGCAAATTTGAAACTGCCCTGGTTTATGAATTGCGCTATTGATGTTACCTTGCCATCCTTTAAAAAAATGTCCAACCACATGTATAGCACGATGATAATGACTGTGTTAAGGTAATGAGAGGTTGTTTTGTCATTAAGATAAACAACACACACACACACATCCCTCTCCTGGCCTTGCAGAGGATTGTGTGGGTGGTGTATGAGTCTGTATTCCCTCTGTGTGGGCGGGCGGCTCAGAGTGTGAACTCAAGAGTGTGTCCGTGTGTGTGTGTGTCTGTGTGGATTACTGTGTATGTGTGTATACTTAAGTTTAAAAGCCTATAATGATCTGTGTGGCTGCTCGGCTGCCTGTGCTTATTTTCGTGCATTAGTCTCACCGAGCTGGAGAGTCTTTATAGGACTCTGTGCTGTGTTGCTCCAGCAGCAAACAAGCAAACTCATTATATAATGGCTGCAGAGCAGATTGGTCCAGCTTTATTGTTGTGTGAGTAGTGACTGAGTGGGCTGGAGGAGAGGTAGAGGAGGGCTTCATAACCTCATTTAATAAGAGGCCTTCACACTGTTAGAGCTTTATACAAAGTGGCTGTGGCAGTCCCACCGAGGCTGGGGAGGGTAATCATTAGATGCTCTGTTCGACACCATTATTTTTTCAGTTATTTTCAGCAGTTTGATGATGGTGGCAGGGACTCGTCTCCCCCTGTCTATGTGGCTGGCATTTTGGAGGCAGTGACTCCTGGATGTCTCAATTTAAGCTTATTTACTTCAACGAGGAACAAACACCTTTGAAAATGCATCTATCCAGGCTGAGCTCCAGAGAGACACCATGTACTGAGATCCTGGAAGCAACCAATCAGACAAAACCTCAGCTTCTCCATAAATCATACTAATTCTCTGTTCCAGACAGGTTTAATGCCAGGGATGTTTCCTTCCCATGCTTTTATTATTCTTAATATTTTGTCACTGTCCTGTAAAAATCATTGATTTTTAAATACTCTCATTAAATGCTCCTTAATGGTTTTAGAGAATTCTCCTACATCTTTAGCTGATGAAGACTGTGAGATGTGGTTGAAAGCTCTGAAACAAGCTAGGAAGTGGACCTTTTCCTTAAGGCTTAATCTTTTTTTATACCTTTTTTCCTTCACTGGATAGTGGATAAGAGTAAAGTGAACTGAACTAAATTGAAAGTGTTCAAATATGTTGAAATGAGATTTAAAAATAAGATAAGGAACTATTTAGCCAGAAGCCTCTTCTATATCCCCTTTAACACTGCATATAAATGAATTTCTCCCTGACTAAAGTTATGAAGAGAGAATCATAGAATCATATTTGAGACTAGCTCATTGAGGAAGCACACAGCCAGCAGCTGATGAATGTTGATTTCTTCAGCCTTGTGATTAATTTATCAGCTGCAACACAGAGAGACACCACAGAGTTGGGTGATTTATAATTCAGAACACTGTTCGATGATTTTTATACTGGCCTCATTTCTAAAACACCTTTTTCCCTCCCCTAGTTGCAAGAGCTGTTTTTATTATATTTATCTTGGAATAAACACGCCAAGGCCCAGGGCTAAATCCCCTCAGGGAAAAAATTTAAAATGTTTGACTATTAATAATTAAATTAAAATGATAAGCGGCAGTTTGATTCGCTCAGAAAATTGTGTCTCTCTGACTAACTGTCTTTTTATCTTTTCATTATTATGTGCATGCCCGTTTGGTTAAAGTGATGCGTTTCGACGTTTCCTGCTGTGATGAATAAACTCACTGTCGACTTGCAACTGAATATTCCCCCCCGTGCAAAGATCCCCTTTGAGTGCGCGCGTGTGCACGTGTGTTGTAAAAAAAAAAAAATCTTGTTTCCTAGGTAACCAGGAGGTTGATTCAGCTCATGTATCTTGCTGCAGGGATGCTCCCAAACAGTTACTTAAACACTCCAAAACGCAGGGGTCAGAGATTACACAACAGCCACGCACTATAGCTGCAATCTGATTTTCCTCCCCTGTCTGCACACACGCCTGATTTAAGACACAAGACAGCATCAGTTGAAGTGTGACGGCCGCGGAGGCTGATGGATGGCGTGGTGACATCCAGTGTGATTAATGAGCTGTCCGAAGAGATCGGTCCACTTTGCGCATGAGAGCTGCGCGACAAATCAGACTCTCTCCTTTAGTCTGGAGGAAAACAGCTCGCATCAAAGCCCGTGTCCATGACTCAACTCTGACCTGAAACCCGCCAGATTGGAATAAACACCGTTCCCTCCTCTCCTCCATCTGCCCCGGTGCAATCGGGCTATTTAAGTGGAAAATCTCATCTTACAACCGTCTGGTTCTCATTTCAAAGCACGCGAATTATCAAAGGCCACATATTAATCCGAATTAATTTTTCAGCCTATCCGTGCCCTGCAGCTATGCAACCTAACACTGCACATGCTCTACATTAAGTGATCTTGGCGTTCATGTCATATTATGAATAACATAGTGATCGAGTGTATTTTGAACAAGTAAGAACATTTATTTTTCATACGAGCATCTTCTGCTCCAGCACTGTCAGCAGCAGGAGCAGCAGCGGCACGCCAACGCGCAAAACCCAGAGCGGGGAGTTGATACGGCGGGAGCGCGCACTTACCACCGAGGCGCGCATGCACAGCTGTCAGCACCAAGGACAGCAGCCGCTCAGCCCGGAGCAACCAGCCAGCGACGCATCGGTGTGATAGGTCCGCACAGAGCGCAGGGAAGAGCGGACAGAGGAAGCGATACACACCCCGGAGAGAAAGCCGCCTGGAAGCCTGGAGAATGCTCTAACTCTAATTTCAAAACCACAGGGAGGTGTGAGCGATTCTGCAGAGGAAAGCAAAAAAAAGGTGGACAATGCGGTTTGGACGTCCCTTGTTGACAGCCTGCCCCTAATATGATTATGCACATTCCTCCGCATTGCACATAAATCCGCCTATTTTTTCACTCTTCTCCTACCTCTTTTGGCCTCCCTCCCTCGCTCACACCGCCCACCTGGATCGTGTCTGCAGTCGTGCATTCAACTGGCTTGAGCCGTGCCGCTGTCCAGAAGCTGGTCGAGCCGACCCGCCACCGGGGAGAAAAGCGACCGGGCTGCACTGTGCTGTTTGGTGGTCCACACGATGCGTCTGTTTCTGCTGGCGGTGCTTCTCTCGTGCTCCTGCGCGCGGGCCGGCTGCGAGCCGAAGATCGTGAACATCGGGGCCGTCCTGAGCCAGAAGAGATACGAGCAGGTCTTCAAAGATGCCGTGACCCAGGCCAACCAGGTCTACGGCAGGGACAAATTCAAGCTGACCGCCATCTCCGTAACGCATAAACCCAACGCGATCCAGATGGCTCTCTCCGTCTGCGAGGACCTCATCTCCAGTCAGGTAGTTTACTGCCACCTCTGCATGAGCGCTACACCGAACACCTGCTTCATTCATCTCTGAATCATTGCATATAACACCAGCTACATATGATCCATGCATACCTCCACCAAAGTGTAAAAATGATTCGCTGTTCGGACTCTGCTTCAGGGTGTTTTAGCAGGGCACAGCAGCCTGTGCCCTGCTATAGAAAGTTGGTGCCTTCAGAAAACATTTACATATCATGATCAGATGTTTTTCTCACTCAAGGGCCACTGAAGTGGGTATTTGACCAGATTGGTCTCCATGACTAGATCATCATCAGTCTTGATCCCAGACAAAACAGTTGTTGTTTCTCCAAATCCTCACACTAACAGATTAAATGTCCCATCAACATGAACATTATGTTATATTATTACAGTCCTGCCATTTGTCCAAATTGGCATTCACGCTACACTTGTGCACCTAACCCGCACATTAGTCCACTTTGTATAGTTCAAATACTGCAAACTCCCCGCAGACCCATCTGTTTTACAGACATCCAAAAATAGGCTTTGGTTTGGGGCATATCTCAGATGACAGGGCAACTGTACATTTCCGGACACACAGCTGCAGATCAACTGAACTGCAAAGGAACCAGTGAGGAGTGAAATTGTGCAATATACGTCATTTGCAATTAACAACTTGGCATTCAATGTGTGTGCGTGATGCATGATAACATTTTTTTGGCAGGGTGAAACTGACATGGCTTCGGACAGTTTGAGCAAACTCTCTCTGTACGTCAGCCCTCAGGCGTGGATCACTCAGCTGCAGTCTGGATGATATACTGCAGTGGTAACTGAAAAAAACCTCTTAAGCTACAATGAGATTTTAAAAAAGCAGCTTTTCTTACGAAGAGATTTCTTTCAGCTATACCATCTTAAAGATTCATACCATATGTGCTGCAGATCTGACAAACAAAACATATATCATAAGTATTGCATGTATGCTGAGTGTGTGTGCGCCTTAGAGAGTGTTGCTAAAACGCTGAAGCACTCTGAAATGCTCTGACCATCTTCTCATGTGATGCTCTACATGGCTTTTAAAAAGCGCCAACATTATGTCACAGCATGTTGAAGCGTGAAGTCCCTCTTGCTCTCGCTTCTATTTCTCCCACACACATAATTAGGCTTTATGGAAAAAAAAAAAAACACCACCCACAGCTTCAGTGCTGCTTTCATGTCCTTGGTCCTCTGCTTAGTGTAATGACTCTAATTGATACAGGCTTGTAGAATAATACTGTCGCATCCAGTCCTCTGTTACCCAAAGCATGAGCGTGCCATCCACCCTTTAGGCTGTGCAGATTACACAGACAGTGGTTCAGTTCACTACACACACACACCTTTTGTAAACGAGATAGAATCAAACTCAATTTAGACAGAAAGTCTATGGGAGGTTTAATCAGATGAGATCAGCTTGTAGGCGATAACAGTCACTGAGAAGGAAAGTCCGTGGCAGATGGAGGAGTAGATGCCTGGGAGCAGTCCTTGGAAGATAGACCTCATTTTTGACCCAACCATACGGACTGCTCATATCCAATAATCCATGCCTGCACAGCCTGCATGCCAACTTCATTCCTCTTCTTCCACTTCTATGTGGCATGTCTCAAGGCTAAGTTTTAAGAGAGGGACACAGAAGTTCTTCTCTTACTAGAGTTGATTGCCAGCTTTGGTTTGCTTAATGCAGGAATAAGATGAAACAAACAGCCACACATTAATATTAGTCTACCAGCCCACACAGCCCACAAAACCCACACAGTGACGACAAAGGAAAAGATTTCTTTGCTCTTCTGTTTCTCTGTTATACATGAGTTTGTCCCTGACCACAATGTAAGACATTCGCGATTCAAAAATGTTATTTTTAACCTGTTATACAACGTTGAAGGGCAGCAGTTGCACCCACTAAAAGATGACTATATTGTATTTTAAGTACACAAAAGTTTAATTCATCTCGAGGTAAAAACAGAAGCAGAAAACTGCCCGGAGCCTAGCCTCTCTTTTCTCTATTAATCCTACTACTGTAACTGGAGAGTGGTTTGTGTAACTACACCTAGGGGCAAGAAAATCTGAAGGAGTTTATTCTTTAACGAAGTCTTTCAAATGACACCAAACTTACCCAGTTCAGTCGCTTCCGGTTTTGTTTTTCTCCTTGCGCAGATGCTATGCGATGTACGGTAATATTGTGAACATGCTAGCGGTTTGGTTCAACTTCGCTGAGTTGAAGGGGCTAAAATGAGGGACAGTTTTTATTGGAATAAACACTCTTCATGCCTTAAAAGAAGCGAACAACAGTCGGTAATACGCGAAGACGCCAAACGCAAGATATTTGTTGTATATATTCTCCGGAGAAGTTATTAATATATATTAATATATATTACTGATTCGCCGTTTGGTCTTAGCATGCTAATAACCTAGCAACCTAGCTAATTAGCGCGACACGTTACTATTTATGTGGACATTTTAAGATTAAATACATATCGTAACAACTGCAGTTTACGTAGATGTAAACATCTTTAATGTTTCATTACGAATTTATTTTATTCACGCAGAAATAATACTTTTCTCAGCCGGTTCAACTAGCTGCGTCATTGTAACGAAAACGATTCAGTCTATGGTCATCACCGGCGATGATTAATGAATGTATGTATTAACACTTAAACTGCACGTGTCAGTTACATTTCTTGAGTTTATATAAGCTAATTCTTTTAAATACTTAGCCCCAATATCACTTCACGTAGGTGTGACCTTAACTATCACAGTCACACCTCTAGTTTTATTCATTGAAAATATAAACAAGTAGTGAAATTGCTTTAACAAATTTGGATTCATTCAATTTACAACCAAACTGAAATGGGGAGCGCCTAAACAGGTCCACGTCTCACTTTTCCAGTGTTAACTGGTGAAATTTGATGCTGAAACACGATTTTCTCCAATATGTGTAAATTAACTTCTTATAAAGTGTTGTGTTTTGGTGTTAATATACTAAAACAGAGTCTGTTAAAATATGTTTATGAAAAATGGCTTAATTTTCTGCAAAATTACACAACCGTGTATAAAAAAGACAAATAGAGAGAAAGAAAGCCTGTGGTATTTTCAAAATGGATGTGTATATGACTAAAGTCTTTATCTTAGTATGACCACTCTCTGTCTCAATGCCATTGTCAGAATGACAGAGTGTTCTTCTCCTGTGTCTCTGCAGGTCTATGCTATCCTGGTGAGTCACCCTCCCCAGTCCAATGACCACCTCACTCCAACGCCTGTCTCCTACACTGCAGGCTTCTACCGCATCCCCGTGGTCGGGCTCACCACCCGCATGTCCATCTACTCAGACAAGGTGAGTGACGGATGAGAGAGATGTAAAGAGCAACAGAGCGAGTGAGGAAAACAGGAAGAGTGTAAGCAGAGAGCGAGGGAGTAAGGAGCTCCCCCGGGGCGACTTCAGAAGCTTCTTAGATTAAACGTCCCATCACTGTCCATTAGGGGAGCTGTGATTAAATGGGTTTCCAGCTGAAAATTGAAAGAACATCATTAATAATGCCTCAGACCTGAGTAATATTTTTATGAAGCACAAACCACTAAAATGAAACTTTAAAGCAGGCACATAAATAAAATGCCAAAGACTTAATTTTAAGTCTATTTAAGTGACATCTCTCTTAATCATGCAAATCAAAGGAAATCAGAGGCATTAAATCCAGAGATTTAAGGAAGCCTGCAGGGTCTGCGCATGGATTAAGGGATGACGAAAGCATTTTAATGCTGTTTTTAACAGGATATTTTTCCATTTGTGATTAGGTTTGGCATTTGTTTACACCCCAAGAAACTGTTTTTATCATTAATACGTGATGTCAGTTTTTCAAGAACAAATTCAGCTGCAGGCATTTCAACTTTCAGCTTATTATGTGTCTGTGTTCGGTCAGTATACAGAACGGAGAAAAGTACACCACATGTCCCTCTACACTTTGCTAAAAACAAAATTTAAGAACCTGGCTGCAGGGATTTGCTCCCATTCAACCACAGCAGCATTAGTGAGGCCTAACACTGATGTTGGGTGATAAGGCCTGGATCACAGTCAATGTTCCATCTTATCCAGAAGGTGTCGGGGTCAGGGTTTGGTGCAGGCCAGTTAAGTTCTCAGCACAACAGAAGCAACACCTTTTCATTACAAGCGCTCCTCCAAATTAAAAGAAAATACTTTGTCTGTATCCGCTCTTTAGAATAACACATAGATGCCTTTTCTAATTTGATGTTCCTGTCAACAGGATGATGATGTCCAAAACCATTGCTCATGACTGTTGAAAAATGAATCTATTTTATGATGTTGCACCACTATGGTTGAGGTTTGGTTAGGTTTAATTACTTGGGTAGGGTTAAGGTTAGAAAAAGATTTGTGATTTCTGACTTGATTAGCTTTAAAACTGCAACTTCATTAAAGCTAAGGAACCTTAGTTGTCAAGCCTGGCTCTTCCTTTTCTCCAAATTATAAAAAGCAGCCTGAGGCCACAGAGTTGTCCACACGTTATCAGGCCAAATCTTGTATATCACAACTACAAAAGTATGTTTCCTATTTAAAGATTTCACTGACCTTTAAAAAGGTTTGTAATTTGTGATGAGTCATTCATTAAAAATGAAGTTGTTATGGAAAACTGTTAAAGTCATTTCCTGCTTTGTGCTCCTCAGAGTATCCACCTGTCCTTTCTGCGGACAGTCCCTCCGTACTCTCACCAGGCGCATGTGTGGTTCGACCTGATGCGCGAGTTCAACTGGAACCACATCATCCTGATAGTGAGTGACGACCATGAGGGGCGGGCTGCTCAAAAGAGGCTCGAGACCCTCTTGGAGGAGAGAGAAACAAAGGTGAGACGCTCCAGCTCCTGGGGCCCACACCCCCCCAGAATGTGTGTGAGCATGAGCGTGCGAGTGTGTAAGGTTTTTAAACCTCAAAGGTCTTCTCTGTATGTAACTGTTTTCCTTTCTGTTGTGTGGCCACATCTCTTTCTCACCATTGTGTAAACATTGGCTAACATGCCTAGAGACATCAACAGCGTCTAATGTGGTCTAATCTGACAAAAGTTTGTATGTTTATTTGCTCATCTTCACGTTGCTTTTCGCCATAGTCCAAATTATCCTGTGTCTATCCACAGTGGGAGCCAAATAGTGGACTTTAACGTGGGGCTTTGCAAACCATCACAGACTGAAGTGTTGAACTGTTTTACTGGGGCCATGGTGGAAGTCAGGTGTTTTCTTTCCTCTCAGTGTGTGATGATAGTGCAGCTACATTATTGTACACAGAGGGCTTGTTTTTATTGCAACCTGCTAAGTCATGTTCACAAGATATGGGAGATGTTTTCGCCCTTTGAGATACCGCTGATGCATCCATTTTAAGTGTAGCTCTGAGCTGTGTATGTGGGTCAGTGAAATGCTGATCTTCTTTGAGCCAAAACAGACTTGAGACTGCCATGATGTGTGCCCTTTAGGAACAAGAGAGAGAGGAAGAGAGGGGGGAAAAAACAAGTGCCATGTATTTCATCCGTCCATTTAATGAGATGAAAATACCTTGGGATATGTTTTTTCTTTATTCTCTGTCATGCTCGTCCCTCTCAGGGGCTCTTTGCTGTAATTGTGTGGCTGAATGAAATGAGTCCTGATTCAGAGATTTAATTAAATCAGAAGCTGAGGAGATACTGAATATGACACACATCCGAGGTAATTCACAGAAGGCAGCTACAGTTAAACCTCAAGCTGCTCAAATCAGTTATTGATCAACAACCACCAGTAGAAAAACATTTCAAAGATCTGAGTTGGTCACACTGAACCTGCCACCGCATCCATGCAGTTTAAATGATAACACTGAAAGTCAAATGATCTAGTAGTGACTCATATCCTGCACTGTAGAAGAGAAATTTGTGTATAAAAAGCCCTTGAATCCAGGAAGCTCTTTTTATGTTTGTATAATCCGAGTTTGGATTTCAGAATGAACCCATCTGTGCACCCCATTCAGTCTGGTAATACTGAGAGAAGTTGCTCCAACTCTCCACTCTGAGGCTCTAATTATGCATATATTTAGTTATAACTGCAGGGCCAGCTCAAGTGTTTGGGCTTGAGTGTTTCTGGTTTGTTTGAGAATCTCCCCAAATGTGCACAGCAACAATTAAAATGAAAACCTGGTAAAACTCAAAGGATAAGGTTAGCAAAAGTCTGTATTTTTCTTTTTGCCAACACATCCTATGAAAAGGCCACAAACCAACAATTAATGTATCATGTGTATAACTACTGTCTGTGCATCCAAAGTCTGATGTGTATCTTATTCCTCTGTGCCATAGATCTCCATTGTTAAACTGGGTGGCATGTTCCTACATTACCATAAACACACTGTAGTTTAGTTTGAGTCAGTAAATAGAGCACCAAATATTTATTAATCCACAGCTGAAAATAGTCCCCACCACAGATGCTCTATTTACTCTTGTTTGGGTAGCATTTACTAAAATCTACAGTGTGCAGTTATATCAGGGAATTTTAAAAATGAAACAATACACCTGTGAGCCATTACGCCAGATTTATGTCTTAGAAATGAATGGGCTTGAGGCTAAGAGCCTCAGAGAGGGTAGAAAGGTTGTAAAGTATTGAAAGACAAACTAACACATGGTTGTTTTTTCTCAGTTTATGGGATTGGTTCACAATAGAAGGGATGTAGAAAAACACCAGCCTTATCCTTTTCATAGCCATCTTTTGTACCAGTTTGGTATAGTGTCATTATCGTGGAAACTGAATATAAAGGGTTCATTAAAGGGTTCTTTTAGTACTATAACAAATTTTGGAGGTGTGCCTTTAAATACTTAAATGATGAAAACCACATCAGTTCAGATTTTTGATTTGTCTGGGTGCCCCCTGGCGGCCACATTGCCCTGAGTAGTTACTTAGCTCACTATCGCATCAGGTCTGACATCTCGTGTGAGTCACGACATCTGCAGATATATTGAAAACTGCACCAGCTCTTTCACTGTAGGCCTGTTTGGATGACAGTGTCAGCTAAACACCTTAATTGCAAATGCAGTAATAGCTTCAACTGTTTTAGGTGATGATGAAGGATGTTCATTTGAGGGTGGCAGGTTACAGCTTCGACGCATGCTCTAATTAAAAGTGAGAGGTGTTAATCTTGCTAATCAAACCAGTTGTGCTGCATAAAATCAGTAAAATTTACATTATTTTTAGCTTTGTGGCAAGTTGTTAGCAGAGTCACAAATGAGGTCACAGGGGGATCACTGTCACCAGCAGCAAAGAGGCTCTGGACACAGTGGACTTAGTCAGAGTGCAAACGTGACCAACACAACATGAAATATTAATGCCTGACTGAGGATACAAAAATAGATGGCTCAGAAAAACTCTTAGGGGAAAAAAAGACAAAGAGAGCGGGTTTTTGTTTGCAGTGCTGCTGGAAGATACTCACTGGGAGTATTTCTACATGCTGCAGATGCATAAACGCTCTCATTTTACATAGTGTTATGATGGACCAAACCAAACTGTGTACAATATGTGCAAAAATGCTCTTATCATACAATTTGTTTTTACGTTAGTTTTCTTAACAAACAAGAGGAAAATGATCTGGTCATTTGGTAAGATATTTCACTTGTTTCCAGTATAGTTTCATGCAGTTTTGCATTATCATACGTCATTGTTCGTACACATTTTAACAAATACATTTACATTTATTTTACAAAATAAATAAATAGAATAGGTGGAATTATCTATAACCACTCTGACAGTTTGCTATAGTGTTTTCATTACACAAGAATCATTGTTGGCATTTCAGTTAAAGTTGATAAAATAGTTTTTTGATTCATGATGTAACCGTTACCTCTCAACATTTAAAATCACAATTATTCTCATTAACATGACTAACACAAAGATCACAATAGCAGCGCTCCATATGACAGGTTTTTAAAGCTTTCAGTTGATGTGAATTAGAGAATTTCTGGATGGTATTTGTTGTGAATTTGGTTGTCAGCCTGAATACTGCACTGATGCACTGCCAGCATCGCCATTGTGAAGGGAGAGAATCAGACCCAGAGTGCATTGAGGTGTGAGCCGTGAAGTAAGGCAGCTGTGCAAGAAATGCTGTGAAGCAGAAAGATGATGTGCTTTCCTGCAAAATGGCTCCCAGTCTCAGGAAGGACCCCTGAGTGTCTCCTCTCACAGAACACAAAACAGGGCTGGAATCCAAATTGTGACACCTCAGGTGTCTGAGTTAAGTTAATCCTGCTTAGTAAGTCACAGTCAGTATCTTGTGGTGTGACCAGATTCTATTCTACATACTAAATTTACAAGGTCAGTACTATATAATCTTTAGACAGTAAGATATTGCTTAAACAGAGAGAAAGGTAAATATTCTTCTCAAGATTTAATACTTATTTTTCTTTCTACTACTGTCCACAATTAATTTTAATTCTTTGCAGCATTCAGTTCTTTGCAAAGCCTGCATTCTCTTTGTGCAGTAAATGGTGGGACAATAGTATAATTCCAACATAAATTCAAAATTCAGGCATTTTTAGTATTTTAGTATGAATAGTATACTAATCTAGTCCCTTTTCCAGTGTACACACAGTCACATCCATCCTCAAAACCAGTTTAGAGTTAGTATGTAATATTGGACTGGGACACAGCTTTAGATCATTGGTGGGAAGTACATTGTGGAACAGTGTGAATTTGTTGACTTAGTTTGTGATTTAAGCTCGATAATTGCTTCTGCTTCTGATGTGTTATGGTCAGATAAGTTAATGACTTCAGTTCGTTGTAGCCGCAGTATCTGCTGCCAGTAAAAATGACAGATGGTTGGATAGTTTGGCAGTTTCCTAGTGCAGCTTTGCAAGTATACATGCTGTTACACTTTTAATGAGCTCTTCATATTTTATTAGGAGGCTTTGGACTTTGCTTTCTTTGATGGTCATGGTTGTTTGTGAAATGTCACGTTTCCAGATGTGTAATGTTAATTTACAATATGGTGAAGAAGAAACAGCAATTGAACCATTTATTTCTTATAGCTGATTGATGCAGTTTGCTGATAATTGATGCATCAAATGAATACTACTCTATATTTTAACAAATATAAATGATTTCAGCATTATTCATAAGTAGTCATCTCTGATGTTCTTTGCAAGCCCCTCTGTTAAAGATCCCAATTTGAAGCAGAAAAGTGGAGATTTGTTGGAATGCTTTACTGCCCTCCATTTTCAACTGTTTATAATATTTTTCTGTGTCTGCATATTTTCTCTGTGCACATTACTCATCAGAATAAAAAAAGGAACTATGAAAACCTCGACCAACTGTCCTATGACAACAAGCGAGGACCTAAGGTATATTTGCATGGTCAATGCACGCCGCCCACCAACTTTCCAAACGTAGCAACTAGAAACCAGCCCAAACCAGTCACCAGCCGACCCAGAAATGTCCCTCTCTTGGTAGCACGTGTTTTCTTTAATTTTTACTTTGAGACATTTCCCTATGATTTAAATGAAGAATGATTTTGTTATGAAAAATCTATAATTTTCGGTCATTACAGAAAAAAAAGAAATCAGTGAACAGCGCCCCCGCTTTTATCATTTTCATTTTCTCCTTCAATAAAGGAATGCATGTACTCAGAACACACACACTCACACACAAAAAGAGTTTGCAAGTTCATTCCTTTGTGGAGAACCGGTAGTGTGGGACAAAACCGTTTCCCAGATGCTACTTCCTCCTGTTCTGTAGCACTTCCCTAGTTTTCAGCAGTTTTTTTGTTGGGGGAAAACGTCCCCCTCACCCCCCTTCACCCGTTTTTAGTTACTGGTTGCATTGACCTTCTTCTTCCCCCTACCTAACACATGCACGTCCTTCTTTGGAGCCTTGATAACCCTCAGTTTGCATGCAGACAAATGCAAAAGTTTTTTTCCCTTCAAGCTTTTTTTTTTTATTTTTTTATTTTTTTAGTTCAGCCGGTTCCCCTGGATCGCTTTCCTTTTTATCTCTGTCTCCCGTTCTCAAACAAAATCGGCCAAGCTCAAACCAAGCAGGTAATGAGGCAGCATGGTGTCTGAGGTAGGGAAAAGTAGCTGGCTTGACCTTTCTTATGCCCCGATCACAGGCAGAGAAAGTCCTCCAGTTCAGCCAGGAGACTAACTTAACTGCCCTGCTGCTGGAGGCGAAAGAGCTGGAGGCCCGAGTCATCATTCTGTCCGCCAGGTGAGATTTTCACAGACAGATAGATTTAATGTACTGTAAAGTAGTGATTACATTTTGAACAGCAAGTATCTGCCAGACCCAATTACAGTGAAATTGTACATAATATGTGTGTACATATATATGTATGACAATAGGGCCTCGAGAACAATGACAATAAAGGTGGACATTGAACATGGAATCACAAAAAAATTGTACACTTCCACTCAGTGTACTCTGATATGAAAAACTCTTTGTCTGTTTCCAACATGGTAAATTCCAGTGAGGAAGACGCTGCTGCAGTGTACAAGGCTGCCCGCTTCCTCAACATGACAGGCTCGGGCTACGTGTGGCTGGTGGGCGAGCGGGAGATGTCGGGTAAAGCCCTGAGCGAGGCGCCAGACGGTACGTTCATCCAGCAGAGATCAGTGGGAATATACACGAGTTAACCCCAGCTTTAGTCAGAGGCCGATCATAACACATACAGGATTAGAGAGATTATCTGTTGAACGATGGATACATTACATGATTAACTGTAACGGTTTGTTGTGTGTTGAGCATTTAAATGTTGAAGCATTCTGTGCTTAAAGGTTTAAATGTGGTGTGTGTCCACACTCAGTTTTTAGTTTAAATGTGTATGTCTTGGATTATTCAAAGGTAAAATCATTGTGCTTTCCTGCCATATTAATACCTTGGTTTCTAATGAATTATGAAGGATGAGTTTTGCAACAGATAACTGATAGAATGGTAAGCTACAACAGCCTTTCTTCTCTCTGTCCCTGGGTTTTATTTTGCACATGTTTCACAATATTTTAACACTTTTTGGTCACAAATGTTGAGCGTCTTTCCCCCAGGCACTCTAACACAACCAACCCCAGAGCGTTTTTTTTTTCCTGTCCGTGTTCTGTCTCATTCACCTCCACTGCAGCTTCTCCCCAGAGTCTACAAGACTGATGGACCTGGTTGCAATCAGAAAACTTAGCTGAAGTTGGATTTTAGGTCTGTTTAGGTCTGGTGGTATTTTTGTTTTGTCCTAACACAGATAATGCTTTGCCTGTGCTAACTGCTCAAGCCTTAGCTGATAGGACCACAAAAAAGAGATCCAACTTCAAGGGACTCTTTACACATGCTGTGAAAAGGTCATCAGTGGCAACATCAGAAAAGTGATCCATTTATTTTTGTGGCCTTGTCTTATAAATAATAAGATGTGGATATTTTCTGAGTTATCCTCCAATAGGCTAACAGGCAACGAAGATGGATCATGAAACTGATGTCTGACCTTTATTCAGGATGTCTAAAACGGAGGCCCTATAAGTTTTTTTTCCACTTTTGTGCATTGCAAAAGGATCCAGGGAGGCCATAGTTTGCTCAGGTCATTGACTGTATTTTGTTGTTGGCCTGGTCTGGTCTCAGGTCTGATCGGCCTCCAGCTCATCAACGGGAAGAATGAGTCAGCCCATATCAATGACGCAGTGGCTGTGGTGGCTCAGTCCATCCAGGAGCTCTTTGAGAAGGAAAACATTACCGAACCCCCAAGGGGATGTGTGGGGAACACCAACATTTGGAAGACGGGGCCCCTTTTTAAACGGTGAGATTGAATAGAGACCTAATGTAATGCTTTAGTTCTTTTTTTTAAACTGATTTTTAAAGTTCATGGTTTATTGAGGGAGATTTTTTGCCAAAACATTTCTTTTTCTAAATATGAGAACAGAGGAAAAAGAAAGAACTTAAACTTCATAAGGTCTGACTTCATTAACCGTATGCATCAAATCCAGATGTGTCTCAGTTCATGAAAAACTGATTTAAAATTTGTGAATTAGGTTTGCTCAGTTTCTGATTGGCTGAGCGCTGGATCGAGGGGCTTGTAGTGAATGATGCACAGTTCAGTGCACTGTTGCATACCTAATAGATGACACACGATATCCATGCATGAACACATGTGCATTCATTCACACATATAATCGTTTTATTTACTTGCCACAGGGTGTTGATGTCATCTAAATACCCAGAGGGCCTCACAGGTCGTGTGGAGTTCAACGACGACGGCGACAGGAAGTACGCCCACTACAGTATACTCAACTACCAGAAGACTCGACTCATTCAAGTTGGCATATACAATGGAACACAGGTAAACTGAGAGACGAGGCAACTCTGGCCTATTTGATGCAACTGTGAACAAATTTTGTAGGCAAAGTTCACGGCCCATGAGTAGGTTGTACTGTACCTACTCTATGAACATGGTCATCCATTTTCTCTTATTCATACTGGACATGCAGACCCAGTTTTCTATCTATAGTACAATGCACTTAATGTAGGGCAACTCCACAATCCCCAGTCTGTGCAAGAAAAAAAACACTCTGCAGTTCACCCAAAGCTGCCACCATGGAGCAGCAGTCTGTTGTAGTGAAGGAGGGGGATTTCAAATATTTATTTTTGCTTTTATTGCTATAATGAATTGGAACATAAAATATAAATAAAATTTACAGCAGATGGATTCCAGTAAGGCAAGAGAGAGGAGCGATGGAGAGAAGCTAACCAGGTTGGAAAGTGTTACACTGCTCCCTCTGGTTGAACGTTTCATGTTTGGTCAGAGGTTTGAAGACATTTGAAATAACAGGTTGATTTTGCTAAGATAACCTGCTAGAGCATCATGTAATCTTTGGTCAGTGCTTTGCTCTGATCCATACATTAATTTATGCTGAAGGATCGTAGATTTGTTCCCTCTTAACTGTCTTCAAATCTAGACGGGAGGTTGGAGATACACGTATCTGGCAATGCAACCTATAGTATTTCATTATCCCCAGGTTTAAAATACAGATAAAAAGAAAATATTCAACATTATTAATGACCATTTTATGAAAAATAATAAGCTTTCATACAGATTTATCCGTGGTTTCTTTTATTTCTTTACAATATGAAAATCAAAATGCAGATGGAGCGGCTATACACAGTGGCTATGAACAGTCAGGTCTGCAAGGATTAGCACTTCAGTTTCCTGATGATAGGTGTGATAATAATAAGTTCCTGAAACCCTCAGGTATGATACATAAGTCAGAGGTCAATGTAATAAATAAAAGAACCGCTGAGCTGTGGTTATATAAAGCTGACTCATTAGTGATGCTCACCCACAGTGTTGGAGCCTCATCAGCAGCATGCCTTCTGTCAGCACTCACCTATAATACTTTATATGCGTGTGGCATGCCTGCAGGTGGTAATGAACAATCAGCGGAAGATCATCTGGCCCGGAGGAGAGACTGAGAAACCGCAGGGCTTCCAGATGTCCACTCGATTAAAGGTAGGGTGCCTTCACTTTGCTGCTGCAATGTGACATTCATGTCTGCGCAGATCGAGTACGGACCTGAGCTGATATACTCATGTTGGACAGTGTGTTAACATTTGTTTCTCAGAGGGGAGTGAAGTTAATCTGTGTTCATAAAGGCAACAGTGATATATTTGCTATGACTTTTATCTCTTCCAATCTCTCATGGGCCTGCAGAGAACCTCTCATCTGTATCCTTGTCAGTTATTTTTACATTCATCTGTTTGTCCCTGTGTGTCCATGTGTATCTGAGACTTTGTACATGGGTATTTGTGAATCTGCTGGGATTTTTCCAAGTATTTTTTCCCTCTCCCCGCAGAGCGCTCTGATATCCCTTGGGATCGATGTGATCCAGCTCTAACTATGTGATAAACAGCTCTCTGTCCCATCTGTTGTAGATAGTGACGATACACCAGGAGCCATTTGTGTATGTGAAACCCACTCTGCCGGATGGAACGTGCAAGGAGGAAATGACATTAAATGGAGTCTTAATTAAAAAGGTTATCTGCACTGGGCCCAATGAGACCATCCCAGGTAACACATCAGGGACGTTTATATTATCACTGTGCTTTTACTGCACTCGCCAAACACCCACTGGAGATGCATACATATATATGCAGTAGGTATCTATATATGTATGCATGTAGCTGAGTGTGCCATTCAGAATGTGTGTTTGCTGGGAAGCCGGGACATGCTTAATCTGTGTGCTGTGTGTAGTGTGACTGTGTGTGGTCGTCTGCAGTGCACCGTGTCACGCATTTTGTTCGTCTACGTGCGCCGCCATTGGATTAAAAAACAAAAATCTAACACATTTCCTCCAGAATGATTGTAACTTGCAACCATTGCTGGTTTTGTTTACAGGTCGCCCAATTGTACCCCAGTGTTGTTATGGATTCTGTATTGATCTCCTGATCAAGCTGGCTATGACGATGAACTTTACCTATGAAGTGCATCTGGTGGCTGATGGGAAATTTGGGACTCAGGAGAGGGTCAGTTTCACATTAACAACCATGTTTGCCATATTTTTGCATGAGGCACACATTGCATGCAATATGTCACATTCAATACTATTTTTAATCATTTTTATTTTACTCCAGTAACAGTTTTGATCTCACTAACGATTCAGAGGTGAGGTGATAAGCAGTGATAGAGCAGAGGTCCATGGATAGCAAATGTCCAGTGGGTGAATTTGCCTATCGTCACAGATGTAATGCTAGTTTTTGAATGTCTCTGCTAAAGGATTAGGCGAGCAGCACTCACCATGGCAGAGAGCTGTGGTCAGTTTGGAAGTGATAATTAGTTTTATTGTGAAAGGAACATGATATTGTATAAAAACCAACTTGAAAATTCTCTATTTCGTGACAAAGCCCTGGCCAAAATGGCAGCATGACTGTGTTAACACAGCCCAATATAGAATCAGCATTCACAGAAGACAAGAACGGAAACGAGGAGGAACAGGACATGATGAGCTTAAAAAACCTGCATGGTTCTCTGTGGAAACATTAATCTCTGACCCAGAAAAAAGCCTGTTTTGTAGGCAAATCATGAACTGAAAATTCTACACTTTTGGTGTTCTACAGTGCATGATCTTATAAAATACAGAAAATAGCACTCTCTCTGTTACATAAGACAGAGACACTTTCAGGGATGTGGGACGTGCCTAGCCCCACTAGGCTTAACCCAAATCCTTAAATCTTGGAAACATCCGGTGGTCTAGACGACAGCAGGTTCTCATGTTCACACCTTTTCTTTTGGGACTCCAGGTGAACAACAGTAACAAGAAAGAGTGGAATGGCATGATGGGAGAGCTCCTGGGGGGCCTGGCTGACATGATTGTAGCCCCGCTGACTATAAACAACGAACGAGCCCAGTATATCGAGTTCTCCAAACCCTTTAAATATCAAGGCCTCACCATCCTTGTTAAAAAGGTAAGTGGCCTGTTTGGTGTTTCTATCACACCAAACCACCATTGGGGAGTTACATGTATTGTCATGTTGTGTAATTATCCACTCACTAAGGCAATTTACATCTACCATATCACGAATTACAAATACAGACAAGTCACTTTATACCTTGTTTTCTACAGCACAAAGAAGCTGAGAAAGTATACTCGAAAAACAAAAACACAAACCTTGTAATTTTACCTTAAGTGGACAGTAGAGTTTGTTTCATATGTAATAGGTAATATAGTGAGCAATATCAGCAGTAAATGATAACACAACAATGCATCCATACATATTATTTGCATGTATTTTTGTTATTAATGAGAAAAAATATATCTGAAATTCTACAACAGTACTGCAAAAATTTAACAGGAGATAAACTTTGAAAGAGACTAGTAACCAACTATGATGTGTGTTTTCAGGAAATTCCTCGCAGTACACTGGACTCGTTCATGCAGCCGTTCCAAAGCACACTGTGGCTGCTGGTGGGTCTATCGGTGCATGTGGTGGCGGTGATGCTTTACCTACTAGACCGGTTCAGGTACAAGGGGGACCTGTGTGTGTGTGTGTGTGGCCCTATGTATGTTGTTTATGTCTATTCATGACTGAATCAGTGTGCACGCAAATGTGTGTACATGCACTTCCCAAGCGCTGCAGATCTTCCCTCAGTGTCGACACGAAGGCAGACCGTGAGGAAGATTGGCTCCAACCATCCCACTGCTCTGTCCCTGTGTCACTGCCTTTGTCTGTTTTCTTTCTGTGGACTTTGTCTCCCTCTTGCTTTGCTTGCTCATGTTCAGTTCCCTTCCCTGCCTGGGGTTGCCAGGGTTTTCCCATTCTGCGGGTTTTCAGCGATTTCTCACTTTATCTCCTGCAACCTTCCCAATTTTTCCACTCTAGCCCGTTTGGAAGATTTAAAGTAAACAGTGAAGAAGAAGAAGAAGATGCCCTCACCTTATCATCTGCCATGTGGTTCTCCTGGGGAGTGTTGCTGAACTCTGGAATTGGAGAAGGTAAGATACTCCCAATAAGAAAAAGAAGAAAATCATCATTGAAAATCTGCCAATCATCACCTACTGAGCAGTAAATGTTCCCTTTTTTCCCCGGGACACTGTGATGTTGAGTACTTTGATCTTAACACAGTTTTCCAGTTGTAAAAAGACCAACATCAAGGCAGTTGTGACTCCAGGTGCTGCATGATTGTAGAGTTTTGTCTTTGAGGATGACAAATTAATTATTTTCAAATCACATTCTGTAATGACAGGCTTTGATGCAGTTTGTCTTTGCAGTTTATACCTGTTGCCTTTCCTTGTCTCATTTGTCTTTCAGTTTTTCCTTTTCATGTCTGATATTTTTAGTGGGTTGTATTTTTGGTAATTTCTTTGGTTCTAGGTTCTGTTGTAAAGTCTATGGAACTTATAGTAAGTGAATAGACAGGATTATAATTTACTGTAATATACTGGTTTGTAATCCTTTTTATTATTATCTGCAGTAGTAATAACAGAGGGAGCAGTGTTTGAGGTGGAGGTGTCCGGCTATCTACTCTACATTACTAATCTGAATTGAAATAGGAAATGACTGAGTTGAAAAGTTAAAAGTTAAACTCACCACGCAGGTGCGCCGCGTAGCTTCTCAGCGAGAATCCTCGGTATGGTGTGGGCTGGATTTGCCATGATCATTGTGGCTTCCTATACTGCCAATCTGGCTGCCTTCCTGGTGTTGGACCGGCCTGAGGAGCGCATCACCGGCATCAATGACCCAAGGGTATGTAAACTGTGGTGTTAAAACCACGTAACTACATTTTGTTTATATGAATTTAAAATATATAGATTATACATCAGTGGAAGCTAATGGTAGTTATAACTCAACTATCTTGTCCTTGTCTTTCTGTGCAGCTGAGAAACCCATCAGACAAGTTCATCTACGCCACGGTGAAGCAGAGCTCCGTGGACATCTACTTCCGGCGGCAGGTGGAGCTTAGCACCATGTACCGCCACATGGAGAAGCACAACTATGAGAGTGCCGCCGAGGCTATCCAGGCCGTGCGTGACAAGTGAGTCTCGGCCAGGCCGGGCCGACCAGAGCACGTGTCGGCCGGCTGCTCAACCAATCAGGCACGCAGATCAGGGCCAGTCTAGTCAGTTCAGGGGGGGGGACATGGACCTTCGGATCAGACGGAAGTGGCAGGACTTACTGTGGCATTCCCTCTGATCCAGGCCCATCGCCCAGTCGAGACAGACAGTCCAGGGACAGCAGCAGGTGTGGACGTGTCAACAGCACTGACACCAGTGTGAGGTTGAGCTAACATTGAGTCGAGGAGCACCCTTTTTCAGGTTGTACCCAGACGAACATCTTTGAGATGGGGGGAATCCAATGGGGGACGCGCCCTCACCCATCTGGCATTGGATTTCATTTGGGCCATAAGCAACGGTAGAGATTGCTGGTAAACGCTGAATGACACACACGATCTGGTGTGCGAGAGAGAGAGGGGTGGGAGCCGTAAATGTGTATGTAAATCATTGTACTGTTGCACCGTAACCCCCTCCTTCCCCTCCTCCTCCTCCCTCCTTCCTCCTCCTCCTCCTCCTCCTCCCTCCCCCTCCCCCACAGCAAGCTGCATGCTTTCATCTGGGACTCTGCGGTGCTGGAGTTTGAAGCCTCGCAGAAGTGCGACCTGGTGACCACGGGAGAGCTGTTTTTCCGTTCGGGCTTTGGCATAGGCATGCGCAAGGACAGCCCCTGGAAACAGAATGTGTCCCTGGCCATTCTCAGGTCTGTCCCAGCCGAAGCTGCATTACTCGTATGACTTTTTTTGTTTCTTATCAATATGATTTCATGGTCACGTATTGACCATTTATAGCCACCCAATACATTGCCTTATGTCACATCTTCTCTCTGTGTATCTCCCCTCTCCTGCCCTCTCTGTCTGTCTGTCAAGTTTACGTCTGTTTGTCACTGCACCTGTCCAGCTGTCTGTGTGTCATTTGTGTATCTGGGAGTAAGCGGCTCGAATATTCCGTCATTGCGGCGTGTATTAACTTTGTTACCTCTCTCCCCACCACCCCCAACCCCCTGCAGTTCTCATGAGAACGGCTTCATGGAAGACCTAGATAAAACCTGGGTGAGATACCAGGAGTGTGACTCAAGGAGCAATGCCCCAGCCACACTCACCTTTGAAAACATGGCAGGTATGGTCCTTAAGGCGTAGAGAAAGCGTTAAAAAGTGATTGGACAAAAACTGCAGTGGTAAGGTACTGTAGCCCTTTTTTGTCCAATACCTTTACAAAAATCGTTGTTTTAGTGTCGGCGTGGGTGCTCTGTGGAAGTGTGCCGTACAGTATCTTGTGCTGTGGCTTTGTGCGGTTGTGGTTTTCTATTACTACTGTATTGTGTGGTTTGCAGCCACCATCGTCAGTAGGAGCTGGTTGAAAAAGGAGGGGCGACCACTGGGCATGACGGGCAGACCATGCATTCATGCTTAGTGGGAGCGGCGGAGTTATAGACCACCAGCTCACATGTCTCTGTCTCTGCTCTGTTTCTGCTCATCTGTCCCTCTCCAAAAGGGGTCTTCATGCTGGTGGCTGGAGGCATAGCAGCAGGGATCTTCCTCATCTTCATCGAAATCGCCTACAAGCGCCATAAAGACGCCCGCAGGAAGCAGATGCAGCTGGCCTTTGCGGCCGTCAATGTTTGGAGGAAGAACCTGCAGGTAGGAATGATCCCCTCTGCCCGCTGACACCCAGGGTGGAAGGGGCAAAAGTGGGGTTCAAGAGAGCCAGTAAAGACCCTCACGTGGGTTGATTTCTGCCTCTCACCCCCTCTAAAAGCTTTTCATTTTCATCGGTGAAGGTCAGACCGCCAGATCGCCGTACGAGAAACTGTGATCTCTAATATCTTCGTGTACTGTAAGCGGCCACCCTGTAGGTCCTAAGAGTCAAGAGAGGCCAACGGCGCCCGTGTCTCTTGTGTGTGCCTGCAGGAGAGTAAGGAGGCCTCTGGAAGTCAAGCGGTGGCTGGGACCCCGTCATTAGTATGTAACTAAATAGCAGGGTCATTTCCACCTCCATGTCACCTCTTGCTGTTAGAGTACCAATAAGATAATTAGCTTTGTGACCCTCTAACATGATGGATATCTGAATTAAATAATAATGTCACCTTCCATGTCCATGGCATGAACTAGTAGTTCTAGGCTGCTGCGGTGCTCATATGCTTCATAAGGTCAGATGACGTGGACATGGAAAGCTTAAGAAAACAAACAAATGTCCTGCCAGAAACATCTTAAAAACAACAATAACAATGATTATTGTGTTGTTGATGCACTTTGTTTGCATCATCACCCATTTCCTTCATTCTGGCGGCTATACTAACAGCAGCCAGGGGCTAACAATACAAATAGAGCATAAAGAGTAAAATCAATGCCCTGGCACAATTGCACAGCAGTGACTTTCCCAGTATTGTCAGCATAACTGCAAACTGTCATGCTACAGTGCACACAGTGTCTCCTTATCCACTGTAGTGTCCATAACGCAGACACCAAATAAGAGTGTAAAACTTGCATGTCGGAGGCTTCACGCAAAACAGTGGCTGCCTAAACAGGCATCGGTTTTAGGGGTCAGTTCTCCCAAATTTCAAAACTACATGTTTTTCCTCTTGTTCTTCTGGTATCTAGCCATGCAGATAGTTTTGGTTGTATGTGCTGGGAGTTTGACATTTCTACCTCTGTAACTTCTGCTTGTGATACCACAAGTAAATGTCAGTTTTCTTTTAAATTTGAGTGAACGGACCCTTTTAGCTACAATCAAGCGATACGGTCCTCCACTCAGCCGATGAAGAACATGATTTGCCCCTGTACTCCGAGTGCAATCAAATGTGGCTGTTAAGTACTGGAGCACCCCTCCTCCACCCATACACCCTCCTTCCCTGTGTTCTTTATGGTTTCACTCCCTGATTGGATAGCTTGGAGGTACAAGGGCTCAACATTTGATGGCCAATCACTCTGTGAGTCTGTGATGTGGCCCTGGCAGCTTGTCTGCTGCCTCTCTGTAAAGCTCAGAGTTTTGCCCTGCTGAATAGAGACAGCAGGGCTGGAGGAAGGTACAGTATAAAAATCACAAGTGCCTGTCAGCAAATCAGTGTCCTTCTGACAGTGTCCTCCATCAATCTGACTATTGTATGTTACTGTCGTATGTGTCCTCATATGGATGTACATTCTCTAGGTGCGTACAGCAGGCGAATGCATGCTGGGGTGGGTGCATAACTGAGAAAGGAGAGGGACACACTAAACTGCCTGTAGACCAGCGCGTTTTAGATCCATGTCAGTGATGATCACGTTGATTTCTCTGCACCGCTGAACAAAGATGGCTCATGCATGCTCATCTTGCTCATTGACTGTCACTGTGGGCCCTAGAGCTAAAAAAAGAGAGACACAAACAATCTTCACTGCTTTAACTATAACCGCTTTAATGGGGTCTCATGAAGGAGCACAGAGGGAGCCCACGGAGTCAAACTAATACAATCTGCTGTGTTCTGCGTGAATATTACTCAGGATATTATTCATACTGTTTGGGTGCACTGATTTGATTACTCACCGTGATCTAATTTTCACAAATTAAAAACGACAACTTGGTTATGTAGGACACAAACTCAACACGATGGAAAATCTTAAAATCTTTAAAGATCACAGTTTATGTGGCCGCCTCCTTCCTTAGTACAGCAAGCACAGAAACTTGGAGTCCCATTGTTAGCGTCATTTTGACTGCTTGCACATGTGTTTGTATGTAATTAATGTGCTTATACTGCCTCAGGTTGGTGTTTTATGCAAAAGCACTGTGCAGTACTGTGCACCCACATACCTCTCAACAAAAGGATGTGATCTCAGAGAACGTGCACTTCTGATTTAACAAAATCTGTTCACATAGTACAACCCTCATCCTCTGCAGGCTGACAGAATCTCTACACGCTGTTAATGCACAAAAGCCCTCAAAATATAAGTTAACTATCACACCATGGTGCATGCATTGTTGGCATTGCATGCCATAGACAGTCCAGCTTGAAGGAACTGTAGCCGCAGAGATGTAGAGGGGGTAGACCTCCTTAATTTTTAATATTTTTTTAAGAGAATTTAGCTGGTTTAATCCATATGATCTAAATTTATAATTGACATTATACAAAGTATTATATGTAGAGGATGTACTGTGTAGCTATGCTAACTGTACTGTTCTTTCGCTGTAGCAACCATCTGCTACCAGCAAAAAAAAAGGCAGACAAAGCGAGCGGACTATCTTGTGAACATGAAGGTGCATTTAGCAGCTAAAGAGAGTTGGTTGAGACCAAAAACAGAGCTGCAGAGAGTGAATATTGGAGACTCTACAGAAACAAAACTCCAAACAGATGCTAACATTGCTCTGCATCTGCTGTACAGTGTTTCTGCTATTTCCATAGCGTGCAGTCATGCTAACAAAGAGGTACACACAAAATTACAGTCTCAAAAAGTCATCTCTTACAGATATCATTCTAAAGGATCAGATTTTTAAAAACTCAACTTCTTCAGCTAGAATTCTTTCTTAAAAAAAATATTTGGAAATTAGTCTGACTCTGACGCAATAGCTTAACAGGAAAATACTTTGTGAGCATTTTAGCTCTCTCCTGTATCGGTGAATAAATTACCGAACCTTTATGTGACAGATACCACGGTTTGTAAGCTCTAAAGGTGTCACCCTTACAGATAGATGGAGCCAGTGATACTATAGATAATATATTTACTGATAAGCACTTTTCATGTCTGAAAAATGCTTATCAGTAAATAACTTTAGATATAATTTTGAGCACACATTGCAGGTAATTAGTCTAAATTTAACAGAAATTAACAGATATTAAATATATGAACTATACAGGCTTGAAATGTGTTCACGTACTTGTAATGCAACTTGCTCGTAATGCTACTAACTATAATGTATTCTATAAATTTACATCATATTTAAATCATTATGTTGTTGATTTGTCTTAGTGTATTACTGTTGTTGTTAGATGTTGTTGACCACTACATCACTGAGAGGCTACACGTCCGGCTTTTTGCTTTCCCTTTTAAAACAGACGTTATTCAGAAGTGCACTGTCTGAACAAGACTGAAACTGGTGTCAGTTTGAGATGAAAACAAAGTGTTGGAGACCGTGTTCCATGATGATGATGATGATGATAATGATGTATAATGATAATGATAATGCAGTGCAGCGGCTCGCTTGTTTCCAACACGAAACAGGCAGCTTCTGTACACTGTGCAAGTCCCATGCCACGCTTCATCTGATGGTCGAGCATGCCCTGCATGGCCGGGACTGTGCACACGCAGCACCTCATCAGGGCTCAGAGCGGCCAGACTGCAATCCTGCAGCCTCAGACGTGTAAGAAATGGGGGTGGGAGGGAGTCGGGATTAAAAGAAGACAACTGACGTCACTCGGGCATTGATTTTTCCTGAACCAAGCTGAAAACAGTTAGAGGCACTTGTTACACAGGCTGACTTTTACCATTTACTAACATGAGATGTCATCTTCCAACAGGAAAAACATTTTATTTACTATTACCTGCACTAAAACCGAGTGATGCTGTGCACCAATCACTCCTCTGCCAGCTTTCATCTATACTCCACACCAGCTAATGCCTGCTCTCCACCTGATACCATGCCATCAGGGGGTTGAGAGAAAACTGCTGGTTGGCGGGGTGATGGGTGGTACAAATAAAGAGCCTAGTCATGTGACCTGATGAAAAAGGATGTACTGCGAGGCCAGTGCTGGCCAGGATTGATTTGTCATGCTATTTGTTTTGTGTTTACTTATTCTATGTTTTCTCCCCTTTTTTCCTTCCCTCCATCCATAAAAACATTTTGGCATGTAGAAATTCACACCACACTGCCCTGCCCACCCAAAGGGCCTCCCCCCCGGCAACTACTCATTCATTCTCCATTTATACTTTACTAACATCCATCTTAGAGTGCTTTCTTTTTTTAGAAGTAGCCTTCATCTTCTCAGATCATTAAATCAAACATACAAAAATCGCAAATCTTTCCCTTTTTTTGCACTTTAACTTACAGTAGGAATATTGTTTTGCAGCAACAGTAGACAACCATTCTTTCTCAAACCTTTTTTTTTCTTGCACTACATCCCATTCTCCATCCCATTCCCTTGTGTGTGGGGTGAATTTCCATTATACCGCTTTCAGGTATAATGACTTTAAATGGGCTTTAATTACTGACTTATGTCGCTGTTGTTTTCCTTCTTTGATATGCTCTTAAGTGGCCTCTGATACTGTAGCTTCTCGACTTTTTATACCTGCCTGGCTTTGGATGTGGATGTTTGCTTTGCTAGTTTTTCTTTCTTTTTCCTTTCTTTTTTTAAAATATCCACCCTTTTTAGTTCCCTTGGCTTTTGCTTAAGGATCTACTTTAAAGTAATAACAATCAAGTGGATGGAAATTTATTTTATTTTTCTTTTCTCCCCCTATGCAGCCCTCTTCCTCTCTAGAGACTCAGGATGTAAGAATACCTTAATATGAGTTTTGTTTTTTGCACACAAACACGCAGTTATTGTGCTGAGAGTAGCTGTGGGGCACTCTGATGGTATGAGGGAGGGAGGGCACCAAATTGGCTCGTCATCTTCTCAGGATTATGATTAAAACTGCTTCTTTTTCTTTCTTTTTTTTCCTGACCTGTGTCAGAAACGAGTATCGAGTAGAATTAAGATATTTTGTACAGTCATATGTGGCATGTTTAGTTGATCCATCTTTAATTTAAGATTGCTTGTGTGATGAGATAAGGACCTTTCAACTGTAAAGTGTGTGTTCAGGCGATAGCGAGCGTACAGGCAGATGGTTAATGTAGTGTAATGTAGGTATCACACCCACTGACATCTTTACTAGTCATCACTCATTTCAATGCATTTCTAGGGGCCGAGTCAATGTGTCAGCACATTTCTAGAGGAATACTGTGCCATCTTGTACAGTCCCAGTGTTATAATGTTGCATAAAATGCAGATGCCCTCATATCAGCCTGAACAGACTATTTCCACTCTCACATCTAACAGGCTTTATCCCTTTCTTTCTCCCTCTTTGCGCATTTTACATTTCCAAGTGCTGTAGTCTTTCTCACAAGGACCCTCCCTCTATTTAGACCATATAAAATAAGGTAATTTATTGGGGTGGAGGGTGGTGGAGGTGTTGGTGGTGGGAAGAGAGAATGGGTGAGACTGAAACCACGGTTATCACCCCAGCCAGAGAACATGAATAATGTTTCTACATATATTTATTTTAGGATAGGAAAAGTGGTAGAGCAGAGCCCGACCCCAAAAAGAAAGCCTCTTTTAGGTCCATCAGTACCACCCTGGCCTCCAGCATCAAGAGACGTAGGTCCTCCAAAGACACGGTAAGGAGACGAAGAAGCAACATCTTCCCTTACTTATTCCTCCCTCTTTTTCCTTTTCTTCTCCTCCTCCTCTTCTGTCTCTACTTTCAGGCTCTTGCCTTTCTCTGTCCTCTCTGCCTACATCCCCATATCCGACCGCGAGAGAGTCCCATATTCCACTCACCCATTTCCACTCGACTCCGCGGCTTCTTGCCACGTGTCTGTCCGTTCACCATTGATCAGCCATCACCATTTAGCATCTGTAGCTCCTCTACAGGCCGGAGGGCATCAGTGCAGGAACTCAGGTCAGGCCAGGCCAGGAGCTGGGCTCTGAATTTTGGGCAGGGGGCGTCCCAAGTGTCCAGGGCTTTTCGAGGGGTTTTGATGGGATTAGTGGCTCTGGAGGAGGGGGGCGACAAAAGCAAGCAGTCTGCCAGTGGTGTTTTGTCTTGGGCTGCTCTTCCTCCGTGCCTCTGGTTTGGACGTGGATTCTGGCGATTGTGTCCTATTTGGTGACGTTGTGGTGTGTGTATCGTACATAAGCGTGTGTGTGTACATGTGTTTATATATTTGTGTTTGCGTCCTGTCTTTTTGACTGCTTGATCCTTTGTATATCCACCTTTCTTTGCACCAATCCCGCCCGCACTTCCTCCGTTTGGGTTTCAGCCGCTGTTGGTTTGCTTTTGGTTTGAAAAGCATGCGCTGGTGTTCTGTCATTTTTATTCCAAAATCCATTTCCAAGGTAGTCGTGATGGCCAGTCCTCCTGAGAAGAAAACTAATGTGTTGTCTTATTTATCAACATGTCTATTTCAGGATTACACTCATGGATTTCTATTAATCAAATTACTTTTTGCTTTGTCATATTTTATTTGTCATAATTCTTGTTTATTTTTCAGTGTCCTTGTGGTTTGACCTGTGCATGCCTCTTTCAGGGTATATTTTCAGGTGGTGACGACAGTCTTCTTTTATGTTTTAATGGGCTACAAACTCTGTGAAGCCTTAGACTCTCACTGTGTTACAAGGCAAGCGTAAATACAAACTATTCTTTTCTTTCCCCCAATTTGTGTTATACACCATCTCTATATCTTTGCTTGACTCCTTTGTCGCAGCACAATGAGAGTGTGAGGTTTTATCCATTCCTTCACAGTTCAGTTGAAAAGCCCTGTTCGTTGCGGTTGGGAGGTTGTGCTCCACAAGCTCGGAGTGCTCTGACAAACCAGTGACCTGCAGTCATTTGTACCCAGCTGCTTCGCCAGACATAGCTGGTTGCTGACCAAATCTGGCATGGGCCTCTAAAATAATTTAAAAAAAAAGAAAACAGCAATAATCTCTGGAGATAGCACAGACACCTTCAACGGAAAGGTTTTGTACTAACACTGTGTTTTGAATATGTTTCTCAGGGGAGATGTAGCCAATGGCAGCTAAGTTAACGGGTCAAAAAGTAATTTTTTGTCTGTTTTTATTTGATCTCCTGTCTTTCTCTCTTTCTCTTGTGTTAACTGTCTTTTTTTTTTTGATGGATGTTTTCGGCATTGAACCAAAGCATCTCTACTCTCCCCTGGAGGTTTCTCAATAGAATTGGTCTCGTTTGAAGAGAAGAAGAGTGGAATCGCCATTGTTAATATGTCTGAGGGTTCGGATGCTGGTTTGGGAGCCCTAGTGGAACAAAAATATGTATATGGCTCGACGTGGAAATAACGAGGATTTAGTGTAATCAAAAAAGATGCTCTAATTGAAAGATTTGCCATCTTCAGTCTTTGACCATTATTTTGATTTTATATAAATGTTCTTCTTTTATATTAATGGATATCAATGGACTTGAGTGTCAGTGTCCCTCACCCACATGCCACACTGCTCCTCTCTCCCTCTGCAAGCATGCCGATTACTGTAACTGTCATAGATGTAGCAACAGTAGAAGGCGTAGAAATAATTTCTTTAGTAGTGCCACATGTTAAGAAGACTCGCTGTAGTTGTTTTGAATAAGTAGCTTTACAAGCATTAACTGTGGTTGTGATGTCAGTGAAGTGTCTCTCTCTTGCTGGTCCACTTGACCCCAGTAGGGCGCGCTGTTAGCAGGCCCTCAAGGTACAAGACATGAGGAGACCCAAATGGGGGCTGTAAGCCATATAATGATGCAACTCGCGGGTCAAGGAGATGAGGGACATCCACTCTGACTCCAGTTTATTTATTATTAGAAAAATTAACACTTTACCACTCAGTCTGGATGTTGCCCCATCTGTCAGCATGTTAGTTGCATCATAACAGCTTCTGAAGCTCATATGCTTGAATGTATTGGCTCTGTCAGCTTAAAAACGAGAGGCACTTAAATCCTAAGATCTTGCCTAATTGAGAAAGACAAACAGCACGTATACTGTATGAGATGGGTACACTGAGGCAAGACTCTTCCCTGTTTTGGTTCTGCAATTCATTAATGTACAATATTAATTTATAATGCATTTAATGTGCCAACAAAAGATGTTTTCTTGCATATTGGGTCTTACAAAACAGGTTTTTCCAACATAGTGATGAGTCAGGATAATGATTGGCATGTTGGAAATCAGTTGGATTATAAAGAACAAATTGAAGATGAGTTTATTGCTCCACCCAATTTCACTGTGTTCCAAAATATGAAGCAATTCCACTAAAAAAAAAACAGCATGTTAAAAGCTCTATTTACAACATATTACATATTTGACTATATTTATAAAGAATGATTGTTTCACCATGTTTCTACATTTCTTGCTCATTAACAGAAAAAGCAACCTCAGCATTGTAAAAAATGTGGCTTACTGCTGTCAAACACACCAAAAAGTCAAAAGCAAAATCACAGTTGCCATAGAAACTAAGCACCTGCATGGAATCGGGATCATGTTTCCCCTCTCAGCACTGTAAACGCCTACAATTCAATGCACTCTGCTTTAAAAGAAGCACAGTGAAGCTGGGGACAGAACGTACGAGTCTGACACCAACAGCACTTTGAAATCGGCCTTAAAATTAATCCGTCTTCTCTGCCTGAGCTGCTAAAATTAGAGAAGCCGCCTGTCTGCATGCGTACAGATGACTGGGGGGAGATAAACGAGCTGTCCATTTTAACCATGGCAGGAAAATTATCACCCAGTCATCTTGTAAGGCTAAGAAGAAATGAAATAAAATAAATGATGCCTGATTCAAATTTGCTGTTGTCTAGACTTTCAGGACTTTACGTCTGCTCCCAACTAGCCCACCTCAGGCACAACCAAACTGCTTTACAAAAATCCAAACTTGAAGGAAAAGAACCAAACTCAGGTGTGCCTGAGAGGGGTTAGAGAACCCTCCTGCTTCTAAATTGCTGCAAAAATGAAGCACAGGTGTTCTTCAAATCAAAATTTGTTGTTTAGATAATTCTACTAACACTGCCAAAAAAAAAAAGCTTCCAAATGCAGCTTTTGACAAGAAATGACATCCTGTCATGTGTCTCCTTTTCTTCCCATTTCTCTTCACCTCTGCAGCAGTACCCACCCACTGACATCACGGGCCAACTCAACTTGTCTGACCCGTCTGTCAGCACTGTGGTGTAAAAAGGAGAGGAGGGAGACGCCGAGGTTTGCTCCCCAAGGAGAGAGGAAAGGAGACGAGAAAGGAAGGAATTGGGAGGAGAGGAAAGCGGAGGGGAGACACCCTTCTCGTTACCTTCACCCGCCGAAGTCGAAGCTTTCTTTTCACCGCCTGCCAAATGGAGTTTTTGAGGAGACCGCTTGCCGAAGAAGAAGAACAAGTGGATGAAAACACTGAACTAGCACCTTTTTTTTGAAGTCAGGATTACCTGGCGTTAGATGTTTGTAGGGTCCTTGAGCATGCACAGAAGAACCCATATGACTCATCTACATCTACAACCTTTTCCTTCTGTATATTATTAGCTAAACTTATTTAACCTTGTTTTTGTCCTTTTACTCACAGAAATTTACTTAATGTTTGATGTTTTACCAATTTCCTGACCAGCTGTATAGCAGTTAGCAAGCCAGGTTTAGTTTGGTTAAGTTTATGGATTAAACCAGTTCTGGTGCCAGTACTGTACTCTACATATCACTTCCAATTAGGGCCTAGTAACCATAGTAATATCTAGTATTTCTTAACAGCATATACTGCAATACAAGACGTACTGTAAGCTTCAATGGATATCAAATGTTTTTTAATAGGAACTACCTGTGTTTTTACCTACACTTTAAAGGTTTTTAGATAATGTTTCTTTTATTGGGAGGCACTAATAATGGCACTAACAATGAGGATGTGACTAATCTTGTCAACCACTGAAGATGATGGAAGCATGTGTGTGCTTGTGTATGAATAAGAGCTTTATGTATCTGAATGAAGATATTGATCAGTGTTATTTTGAAGGCTATATACCAGATTCTGTAGTTGTTTAAATTGTACCCCCACCCCCCTTTAATCTTGCACTAATCTCCCAAATGCATGTGTTCATATTTCTAGAAAGAACTCAGTTTCTTAAGGAAAATCTGTTAAGCTTTATTACTATTTATAGCAAGAGATAAGATGGTGAATATATGAAATTTCAGATTAATTTGCAGTCTGATGCAACAGTTAAGTAAGGCTGGTGTTTTTATGTCCAAACATGTAAAGCCATGTTGCGTTTGGGGATGCCCTCTCTCTCTCCCTAACTTCCTCTCTCCTGCCGCGGCAGTCTTTCTCATTTCCAGTCTCGAAGGGGTTGCATCAAAGGGCCAGGTTTTTCACCCAACCAGCACTCGGTCTTTCATGCAAAACTTCCTCCCTGCGTAGCCCACCGGAGAACTTTTACACGAAGGAACCTGAGTGAATTGAAAGCTTCGCTCAGCTTGCGAGCTTGTGTGCAGGTCTTGGTTAGATGCAAAAACAGGCCGTTTCCCGTTTTCTGGAGCTGAGAAACCACTGCTGTTTGTTTGAAAAGACTATCACTCCTTTCTAGTGTCTGGCACTGCATAGCACTTTATGCTGAGGGGTCTCCCAAACTGTTACAAAAAAAAAAAAAAAAAAAAATAAGACTTACCAGGAAACTAGAGCAGAACCACTATAACATCAGACATATTAACCTCTCCACTATGTTTTAATCCACAAATCTCCTTACTTTATTAGAAAATAGCATTTACAAAGTCTTTATAAGAGGATTGATGACACTTTTAAACAACTACACAAAGTGCTAAAACACTTTTTATTTTCTAAACTTGAACCGTAATTTTGCTTCTGATCATCTTCTCATTCTGGCCTATGCATGTTTATGTGTTATTACCAGTGCTTTGGTTTGTTTTTTGGATGCGTGTTGTTGCCATGTACAGTTTACTGAGCTGTGTGGAGCACTTAACGTTGAATGAAATGTAGATAGAATCTGGTTCAGCGTCGATGGGGTTGAGGGAGATTGTACTGTGCTTGTATTACGACTGCAACTGAGAATGTCCTATACTATAGTTACACACAACAGTTGTGATACACAGGCATGCATCAACACACACACACACACACACATATATGTATATATACACATGCACATACATGCACACACAAACACAAACAGGAATCGCCTGTTTTTCTTACCTTTTCCAGTAAAGACCTTGCATTGAATCATCTTGTTTATAGAACTGTAAATAAAATATACTTACATTGCCAAGTCTAACCAATTCTGTGATTTAATTATTACTGATATATATTATTTTCACAATCAATCAGTTAATTGTGTTGTCTATAAAATGTCTCCTGCCACAATTTCCAATGATATAAAACAGAATTTTTTAAAGGAATTATTAAAGAAAGCATTTGCTTTAATATAGCAACAAGAGATCCAAAAAGGGTGAAGACCAAAGTTTTGAGGTGAGATTTAAAAGGCCTTGTGATAATACAACTTGAAACAGATTGATTTCACCATAATGTCATTCTCTGTTGAGTACAGTACAGGACTAATGGAGAGACCGTGCTACCCATATGAGCGAGGACATGTATTTCGCAGCAAACTTCCCAGCTCCAGTGGCGGTCTGATGTTGGCGAAGGCGGACATTTTTCTCCAGTCTTATGTGCAGTGGTGCGGTGGATCAGCAGAGCATGATGGAGGTATGAACGATTTGTCACAAGAGGCTAAGAGTACTGTGGTTCATGTGGGCTGATCCAGTTACATAAAATAAGCCTACAAGTTACTGCCAGTCCAAACTCTGCTTTAGTAAGCCCTGTGGACATGAGGTATTTATCCTCCAACAGATTCGTTTGTGGTTAATATAGTTTAGGTTGTTGTTTTTCTAGTACTTCTAAAGGCAGCGCTAACGAACAGTCCCACAGAACATAAAAATGTGCCTGCTTCCTTGTTACATTTCCAACATTTATAGTCTTGGGTTCATTTTAAGACATTTGAGGAGTATGAAATAATATGTACAATTTTACGAATGGTCTTGCATCCCTTGTAGTCCAGCCAAATCATGCCTTAAGTCTTCCCTAATGTCACTGTCAGGATATTTTTGCCATAATCATCTTATTATTAATATTCTATTACTATACTAGTTTGTGTGTTTGAGATTTTTTAAATATACAACTATGAAACTCTCAGATCCCACATTTCTCTTCAGCTGTAAATACCTACAGTAATTTAGATTTATCATTTAGATTAAATGTGTACTTTTCTTAGTAAAATCTCAATCTACACGTGCTACACAATGCTAAATATAATACACACGGATTAAACGCATTCGTCTAAACTAAACTAGGCTGGATTGAAAGGGTTGGCAGTTTTCTAAACTACCACACTGAGCAGGTGCAGTAACTCATTTTTTACACTGTATGGGTGTTTCCTTACTGACCTTATCAACCCTTTATATAAAGCTGTAAGCACCAGTCTCCATCAAACAAGCTCAGATAAGCCGAGTGTTTATGGTCTGCCCAGCAGGAAGCAGCAGAGCCAAGGCAAGTGGACAGTAAACATTCAGTAGTGTGGCCACAGATATTTACCCTCAGAGGTTAATGGAGGCCAAACGAGGGTGAATAGTTGACTTACATGATTCAGGTGGACACAAACACAGCTCCAATGTAACAATAATGTTGATCTGTGTCTGGCAAATGTGTATGAAAGCAAATTTCTTCTAACATGGTAGCCATAGTAACAGCTGTTTGGTTGTCAGGGCTGTGTTTCTGTGAGATACTTACCTCCACCATGGAGGGTATGTTTTCACCCGTGTCTGTTTATTTGGCAGCAGTACACAAAAAATACTGAACAAGTCTGCACCAGACTAGTGAAGGGATTGATAAGGAAATAACCCACTAACTTTTGGTGTAGATCCAGTTAAAGGGGCAGATATGACAAATAAATAATTTATGTTTTCACACTACTTCCTTTTTCCTTTTCTCCACTTGATAGACGTGTCAGATGTTTGGCGTTGGTGGAGGTATGTACACTACAGAAGATTTGGAGTATCTTTCTCTTGGTGGTAAATAGTGCTTTAGAAACAAACACAAGGTTTTATAACAGTAGAAGTGAACATCATGTCCTTTGCAATGACTTAACCTGTTTTATTTAGTCCACCATTTTGGTCTAGACTAAAACATCTCAACTTGAATGGAATGCCATTAAATCATGTACAGACATTCATGGCTACCAGAGGATTCATCCATTTTACTTTTCACTGTGATTGCGTTAGCATTCTGACATTAGCATTTAGCTTGACCTTTTGTCACTGTGTCTTTGCAGGCTGCTGCTTTCTTAGGCTGTAGTTCTTTCTTTTTTATCTTGAGTATAGGAAACATTTCTTGGATGCTTCCTAGGTTTTTCCACCATAGGATCCTCCATACTCCAAGTTGCTGTTGCCTACTCTTTCTCTTGATGGTTGATTAAGAATGTATTGCTACCAGTGCACCATTCCAGGAATGATTTAAAACTGGTTTACTGTGAAATACAGATTTACCAGACATTCATTTATGCGTAAATGTCTAGCCCTCCAGCTTTGCTAATTACCACTGCTAATGTGGGTATTTCTTATAATTATAAAGCATGTCCTTTCCACAGAACAAATGTCCTTAAATAACATGAATAAAACTCCTCTAAATCTCTGAAAATGTTGTGCTGCATCTGTAGATAGAAATACAGGGTGCTGGACAGACATTATATCTTTAGGCTAATTCCAAACCTATATTTTCTAAGCAGCCCTCACATGTAAAGGTTACAAATATACCTCAGTGGAATACAGCACCAACACAGTCACTGTCACAGTCCATGGAATTTTTGATTAAATTACGGGTGTCACCATTAATCTAATCATGGCTGTCATTGTTAATTAATGACATTCCTTGTAGAGGCAGAGGTGGGTCACAGGATATTGTCAGGTGAGACATTTGTTCTGGTACATTGACCTTCTGTCCTGATCACAGCAGCCACTCTGTCACACTCTGTCACAGAGATTAATGTGACTCAGTGTTGGTTACAACCAGATTTCAAGCACTGGTCTGAATCCCCTAGCAAGAAGACGTCTGATTTACAGCCTGATTGAGTTGTTTTTTTCTCATTTACAACACATTTAACAGGATTTTTCCTCATCAACAATTTATACTTTACACTTAATATTTTAAATGCTCCCATTTTGACTAAATTATGCCTCAGTGAACAGTCAGTGGCATTTGAAATGGTTTGGTCAGAATCGGTCAAGACACAGTTGAGCCTGAAGCTGGACTTGCTAAATGTGGATCACCTTGAGGTCTATCTGCACATTGAATAAAACCCATGTTCCTGCCAATTTAATAATGTCTTTTATTAGTTTACAGCGACTATCTCTCTACAGGCCCATTTTTATTGCCAGCTGCTTGTTCACTGTATTTGTAAAAGGATATTGGAAAGCCAACAATGGAAAGACATGAAACATGTATATGTCTGTTGATTAACTCTGTGTTATTGGGTTAGAGGATTCAGTCACTGAACATGAAGCATCCTCACACCTGCTATACACTGGTAATTTATTAGAGAGATGAGTTTTGTGTCAATTGCATCTACATTTAAATTATATTTCGTCTCCAAAAGTGTAGTCTCCACAATATTGTTAAGGAACCTACATGTAAAAATTAAAATCAGTGCTCTGAGTGACAACATGAAGAAGAACCTCAAGTGCAATATTCAGAAGCTCCTTCAAAACAACTCATTATATATTCTGCTAAATTTAGACACTGTCAGAGCAGGATTTCTGCAAAAATAGACTTTAAAAAAGTACATGTACAAAAAAAAAGTATAGGCCTCAAGTGCAAACTTCATTTCCATGCTTTGTTCCGACAGTGAAATGAGGACGCAATTTGCAAGTCAGGTTTTAAGCTGCAGCCATTCACATGCAAATACTGAACGGAAACAACAGCCAGGCCTGCAGCTCTCAGGTCCAATAGGCTACAGTCTGGATTAGTGCCAGATTAAGCCACCCCTTGTTTTCTCACTAATGACTGAATAATTATGAATCTATTTTAGATTAACAATGAAATAATGAGGCAGAAATTGCTCCACCCTGACTAACCGTTGAATGTTAATGAGCAGCAGGTTTCTCCTGTCACCAGCTCTGCCCATAATAAGAAACATTTTTCCCTCCATGGCACCGGTAGCCTTGGAGTTGCTTTCATTCAGTGCCCGAGGAGAAAGTCTCGGCCACATGGAGGAGGGCTCGGCTGCGCTCGGGACATAAATTCAGGCCAGACTCTGCTACCTCAAGTGAAATGTAAAACAGGAAGCAGGCAGCAGATGAAGCGTGAACATCAGGCAGGGCTATGATAACGCCCGACCAGCGGGAGGCCGACAGCCACTTCTCCCACTTGGCCGCTATTAAGTTAAACGCTCGTGTTTCCTGCAGGCGCAGAGGAGAGCTGCACTTCTCACTTTCACTTCATGGCTCAGCGCTGCGCTCATCCTGTCGTCTCCGCCGCGCTCCTGGCGCTTGGGATTGTTGGAATCGTGCTCCTGACGGTCCCCACGAAAGACGTCCAGGAGCCACCGGGGTTCATGGTAAGGCCTGTGCCATGGGGTATTTTTGGATGTGTGTTTGTCAGCATGATATAGTTGTAGAGAAGTGTAACTGAAGCTTTGCTGTGCAGGGTGCAGACAAGGTGGAACTAGGATTCGGTGACATTACTACTTGGATGAAGTTTACTATTTGTTTTTTTACAGTTGCACCCTCTTCCATCCTTACAACTCACGGGTTAGATAAATATTCTCTGATTAGCTGCTGACCCCCAAATTATGGAAGTCCAAGACTGACGATATTAAATTTAAAAAAAGGTCAAATTGAAATTTTATCTGCTGTATGATTGTGAACGCAGGAGGTGTCATGGAGAAATTAAAACTCATTTGTGCTCATTAATTGATAATTTGTGTTCTGCTTGTACCTTTCACCCTCTCTTCTCTCTTGGAATTAATTTAAATGTTAGACTGACATGTGGATATATTTTCTGGTTGTTGTGTTATCTTTGAGATATCCTTTAAACACAAATTATTTAACACTGAGTACGACCAGTTAAATTGTGTGTTTTTCTCCATGACGCCTCTAAGGGCTTCCACATTATACACTCAGCTGTGAGTTTATCAGGAACAAAAACTGCAAACAAAAATACAACAGTCCTGTAAAAAATCCAGCCTTCTTTACGGTGTCAACTTTTGAAGAAACTGTTAGAGAGATGCTGATTCAAGTGTACGATCATACTGGAGGATGCAGTTTGTGGTGCTGGTGAACTCCATTGCATTATGTTGACATGTTTTCCAATTATTTGCCCCCCCCCCCCATTCAAAATCAATGAGAGTGACTAAACAGCAGACACACCTCTTCGCACCAAACTGCAGCCTCGAAAATGACCATACAGTTAAATCAACAACTCTTTAACACCATTTCAACAAAAACTGAGCTTTATAACCTCAATAAAGGGAGGATTTATTGAGGACCAAGCGTTCCTAATAAACTGACAACTGAGTGTTTATGGAAAAAAGTCCTGTTTCTAGTTATATTGTTCATTATTAGAGGGAATGTTACTGAGCTTAAATCCAAGTGTAGGCAAGACCTCCTTCTTATGTCTCTTTTATATAGCCTGTTTAAAGTGGGAATGTTGCGCCTTTATTCTGCCTCACCGTTCTGTATAAAAGATAAAAACATGGGTCATTCCTGTTCCACCTTTAAGCCAGCACAGATAAGGACAGACGCCGACGCTGTCATGACGCCTCTGATTCAGGAACGCCGGCATGCTATCTATAATAACACGCAGAGGCGGCATAACGCTGGCTTTGTTTGGTTCATTGTAAGCAAAGGCGGCATAATGAGGAGTCAATATAACAGGATCTCTGTTTAAAAGAGGAAGAGAAGAGACAGTCACTCAAATGTTGTTGAAATAACAATAACTTAGACCAGCTCCAGTCTACTTTTAACCCACAGAAGACACCTTTTTTGGCACCCAGTAAGCGTTTTCAGTGCAATGGGCTGCACCAAGGAAACCATCATATGAGGAAATGAGATGACTTCTTTTTTTTCTCAAACCTTCTGTAAACAGGATGTGGTTCCTGTGAAAGTGAAAATGCAATTTTAAACCTCTGTTTCCATGTCTGCTCATCCCCCTACTGTTCAAAATCAGCTGAGGACAGTATATTGTTTGTCTGTCATGAGACTGTCATCATCAGCAACTTTGCGATGTGTATAGTACACACTCAGGTGACTGCATGGCTGAAATACTGAGAAGCTGTCGTTGCATAATTATATTGGCAAATGATATTCAAGACTTATCTGTGAACAGACAACCAAATGATGTGCTCACCACTGTAGGAAACTGTCAGCGTAACCACACCAGATGCTGTATGTACATCATAAATCCAACATCTTTGCAGTGAATTTTCAATGTTTTCCTATGATTATATAAAAGTAATTGCAAAGATAAAAAGAAAAGAAACCTCTCAGCTGAATACATGAACTGAAATGTTGTTTCCCTGGTTTTAAAACTGTAGTGCGGAGCTGTTTAGGCATTCAGAGCAGGATTTCTACACCGACCAACTCCAGCTCCCATTCCCTTTGCCCCCTCGTTTTTGTCTTACCCGCCCAATATCCCATGGTTCCTTTTTTGTAGCATAATGTAGCTGCCCTTTCACTCTGTAACAATGTGGCTGAGTCACAAAAAAAGGACACAAAAGGGTTTTTCTTACATTTTGCAGGGGAGACAAGTTCAACTGTTCCCATAGTGTATCAAATGAAAGGACAACACTGATCATTAGAGCTCCTCTGTGTTTTTGGCAAGTGTTCGAGCGAGTCCTTACAACTCACTGCACAGCAGTAATGAGAAGATAGATTCCTTCATATTCGAGTTCAGCTTTTGTTCTTTTAAACAAGCGTTTAAGTTGCTGTGATTTGTTTTTCTTCCACATTGTAGCGTCAGTGGAACACACTGTCAGGACAACAGGTATTTATTACACAGAGTGGACCGTTGCAAATTGAGGAATTATTGTCTGCCAAAGAACTGGGATAGGCAGTTGTTTAATGGAAAATGCTTTGTCTAATGCCTCAGATAAATGTTGGTGAATTATGTGCAGGACGAGTTGTGTTTTGTTTTGTTTTTTGACTCAAACTCAAAGATATAAAGAAACAAACTGGAGGTTGAGAGGGAATTGTACCAGTATTCTTACTTCATATTTGCACTTGATCTGCACATGCAGCCGGTTCTCTGGTCTGCATTCTCTCTGAGTGAAAGAGGAAGGGATCAGCAAGGGTAGGGTTTCAGTGAGCATCCAGGATTTCATTGCTGTCATCTGTGGCTCAATGTCAAAAGTCCAGAAGAGTCCCCAAATCCAAAAGGTTTTTGTGTGTTGAGCTAATCTTTACCGTCAATATACGAACACGCCGCAGAAAGCAAACACACACTGTTGTTTCAGTGTGTGCATTTTGCATTCAAATTTGTCTGTACATCAGTGTCATTAAGATGGAAAACACAGAGCTGCTTCAGAAGAGAACAAATAAACAAAGATGTAAAGGCTGTGGTTACACATGCAACCACTTCAACATTAAAATAAATTTGTAACTTAAACAAAGTTTGTCAACTTTGTGTTGATATGCTGTCAGTTTAAATTTGTACAAGGCCAGTAAGCTCTTGGACACACAAAAGAACTGAAACTGAATTTTCTCTCCTTTCATACAAAGGTGAGGGTGTTCATTATAAAACTGTCTCATAGTCCTAAGTTTATGTAGACATGGAGAAAAAATGCAATGCAATTAGTGTCTCTCAACCAAACATACACAGGCCTGCTTGTGTCAGATTACACCCGACAGGCTGTCTTTGAAGATTAACGTTACTAGCTAGCCTAGTCTGCAGCCAAATGGCTTCCAGATGCCAAAATCCAGCCATGATCTTAAATGTCTTTGATGCAGACCACCCCCCCTTTTCATGGTTGTTATCTCTTGAAAATGTTTAGCTGTGTCTGTTCTTCGACCCCCTTCACTTTATTTACTACTCTTCAGTGTTTTTTTTTTTCTCCCTCTTGCTCTCTGTTTAGTACGGGATCGTCCTGGATGCAGGATCTTCACACACAGCTTTGTATATATATAAGTGGCCAGCAGACAAGCTGAATGGCACAGGTGTGGTCACCCAGCACAGTGAATGTCACGTTAAGGGTAAGTATAAGTAGTTTTTCAACCAAAAACCTAATTTGCATATCAGACTCTCTGGTAGCAGTACTCCTGCTTGAGATGTGGCTCTTACAAGTTTGTAACTTGAGCTGTAGTCACCTCAGTATCGACACACATATATATATTTTGGCTTTGGCTTTTGTTTGATGCTTTCACAGTTATCTGTCTCTTGCTGACAACAACCATTAGTAAGTTCACGTGTAAGCACCTGTCCACACCTCCAGCAACATTTTAGCAAATTCCAGTAAATGCAGGAGTGAAACTGTGTACATATATGGACAACAGAGAAATTGTTAATGCATGTATGTGTGCTGTCAGAGAAAGTGTCTCACCACCCAGCCTAGTCTCAATAGTTTACCATAATACAAGTGCACATAATAGTCAGCAGTCAGATGAGACTGTACAGTTGGCTTTGCTCCGCTCATCTGTTTCTGGTGCCTCTGCTGCCCACTGTTGCAGCAGGAGAGTCCTCAGATTTGCTGTCATTATAGAGTGTGGATGCTTATTTTTCAAAGTCGGCCAACAACCTCATCTCTGAAGGTAATTTTGCCAGCTTTGGTGAAGAACCCAAAATACTTTCACACACTACTTCTCAGATGCTTGAGTGATTATCTGATCAGTCAAAAGAACATGTCACAGGTCATGTTGAGTGAATTTTCAGAGATCCCCACTGCTGGACCACAAGTCTTTTCTATAATCGCATGAAGGTTTGAATTTCTACAAGTAATGTGACAGCTCGTGTAATTACAGTGCCAACTTGTAAGTACTGTTCACACCCAAGATCAAAGAGAGTGAAGTCCATAGTCTGATCAAGGTCTAGGTGATTCAGTTGATATGGGGCCATTTTAACCATGCACCTGGGGATCTCTCCCATCGCTAACGCTGTCCAACTGTGTACCAACATGTGAAGCTGTAGAATAAAACAGGTCCTGTGACAGTGATGTTACCAGGAATATGCACTCACTGACCCTCAGTTTCAGAGCACTCGAGTCTGTTTTGCTTTACTTTATATCGGACAAATACTGACGTTCTGTAATACGTGAGATCTGAAGAGGTGCCAGCTGGTTCCCGTGGGTGGTTTATATTATCACGTAACACTCACAGCAAGTAAAGGAAATCTTTGTTTCAGGCAGATCATTAATCAGAAATGAGTCATCTTATGTTTTGACACACCTTTACAAAGAGTTTCTTGCTTAAATAAACCTGCTTCATAACTGTAAAAATGCCTCAGAAGTGAACTTCAGTTCCTTGTGGGATGTTTGAGAACGATATGCAGATACAGATATCTGAAATTTAAATCAGATTAATATGTTGTTCTTCAAGTTTGAGTCAAGGAAAGTGACCTTACCTCCACACCAAGTGATAAACTCAGTGGGTGTGATCAAAATCTAACATGGTGCGTCTTTGTCAACAGCTAGCATTGTTTAGTGTGAATAAAAGAACAAGATTCTACAAGTCAATTACGTAATCTGTTTTTTTTTTTTTTTTAATCTCATTCATCACTGATTCAGGTGGAGGGATCTCCAGCTATGCGGGCCAACAGGGAGCAGCAGGGCAGAGTTTAAAGGCATGTCTGGACCAGGCTGTGAAGGACATCCCCCAAAACAGGCACCAGCTCACACCTGTGTACCTGGGAGCCACAGCTGGAATGAGGCTTCTGAAGTGAGTCAGTGTGCCTGTCTGTGTGACCAGACCATCCCTGTCTGTGTTTATTCTGCTTTGTTTGCCTGTGTCTTTGTTTTGGGAAAATTCACCTTAATTCCAGTTCTGTGACACTGGGACTGTTCTAAGCTGTTTCTATCTTTAACCGTTTTCACGTATGTGTCCTCCGGACATTCTCCGGTGTTGTCCTTTCACACATGCAGCACAATGTCAGAGAATGTCTGTATGAAATGCGTTCTCACCAGCGTTGTTAGACTTTTTTGTTCTCTTCACATTTTTTGCAAAGGAAAGAGGAATATTATTGAATATGTCTGTGTATTGATACCACAACAACACTGATTTGCATGTAGAAAGCACAGTAACCATTGGATCTTCTTAGCTCTCAGCTGACCCTAGGGAAGGTAGACCCTGTCATGTGTGTACTGTAAATTGTCCAGATGTTGCTCTGCCCTCATAATGTAGTTCTGCCTTTTTCTTGACAAGATGTGGAAAAGCCATGTTTGAAGCTTTCTTGAGAACTGCTCATCCAACAACCTTCACAGTCTCACTGCTCCTTATTTATAGTTAAATGAGGAAATACAAAGAGATATTGTCCTCCCAGATGAAATCAAGAAACTGCTGTAAGTTGGTGCCTCTCAAAGAACTTAACACACAAGCTGAACTAACTATGCATGGGTGAGGTTTGCTGTCTTAGACATTTTTCTTTTAACTATCTGCATCTTCCCCCTGTTCTAACGAGCAGTCTGACTGACTGTCAGTTAAGACGGTCATATGGTGCATGAAGCTCAAAGATCACAGAGCAGGGATGTTTGACGGTGTTCAGACATGCAGGTACAAACATGAGCACCAGTGTTGGAGATGCAAAGCAAAACCAAGCTTCACCTAACAACAGGGAGTTGAGAATAGTTTAAATTTATTCAAATATGACTTGTGTGAGGTTTACCTACATGTGAAGATGTATCAGAAAACAGCTGCACAATCTCTCAGTCAAAGGTGAATATGTAAATCACTTGCTCAGTGCAAACATGTCAAAAGCATTACAGCCTTTCTGTTTTTATCTCTCAAGGCACTCATAGAATTTTGGCACTAATATTGTGCCATACTACGTACTTGAATTAACTCACTTTAAGCTTAACCTTGTATGTGTTGCACTGTGTGCGTCTTCATCACCTCCCTCAATGCTGGTTGCAGCAGCAGTCTTTATTTATCGATGTGAGAAATAAGTTGACGCGGTGACACAGTGGTGCTGTGGTTAGCAGGTGCCACAGCAAATACGTTCTGGGCCTGACATCTGGTTCAACTGGGGCTCTGGTATGATATGTTCTCAGTGTGCCTGTGTGGGTTTCCTCTGGTTAATCTGGCTTCCTCCCACAGTCTAAAGACATGCAGGTTAGATTAACTGGTGACTAACTTGCCCATTTGTGTGTGAATGTGACTGTGAATAGTTGTTTGTCTCTATATCTCTTAGTAGCACTTATTATTTACTATACTGAAGCTTTAGTAATGTCCCTCACCTGTAAGTTGCTTTGGATAAAAACATCTGCTAAATGAGTAAATGGAAAAGTAAATGTCAGCGATAGACTGGCGATCTGCCCAGGGTGTACCCCCCCACTCGATCAGGGTCAGCTGGGATTGGCTCCAGCCAACCAGAGTTAAGCTAATGGATAGGTGGATAAATATGCTGATAACCCCATCAAGTTTCTAGATTTCATGAACATAAGTTGAAGCATGGAAAGGATCATTTCAATTAAACAATTCAACAGTTACAAACTGTTTACAGGTGGAAGTGTAGAAAGGCACAGAAACTGTTTACATGACTCAGATTTAATAAAGTCATTGAGAGATGTTGTCCTCAGCTGTGTGTCTGGGATGAGTCCATGTGGAGGTTTTTGTGGAGTCGTCTGAGCTGCTTGACATTCTTATCAGGCTGGTGCACAGGGCAAACGTGTGACTGATTTCACTGTGGTGCCTCTGTGGAACTTTCAAAGGAAGATCTGGGACAGTTTAACTTTCAGACTTCAGTTCTAGAGGCCAGATGAAACCTGAGGCGTGGGGCAGTAAAAGAATAAGAAATAAGCAAAGTTTATAAAAACTGCTAATGTTTGATCATCAAACTCAGAGCAGCATTTTATTCGTGCAACGTCTTAATGAATGCCCATAAAAGTCACCTCCAGCATGTGAAACTTGTAACTCTTTTTTTTTTTCTTTTTATCTTTTTTCCCTTCCGACCAGTATGTCCAGCCCTGAGCAGTCAGCTCAGATCCTCCAGGAGGTGGGCCATAAAATCCAGTCCTACCCTTTCAACTACAAAGGAGCAGCCATACTGAGTGGTCAGGAGGAGGGGGCGTACGGCTGGGTCACCGTCAACTATCTCTTAGAGAACTTCATCAAGGTACCAAAGCTTTTTGTAATCACCAGAATTTAGTCAGCTGGAATGTGTGAAAGTATTTTTCTTCTAAATCAACCACAGGGAATTAAATGCTTATTTTGAAAACTTGGCAGTTGTCCTTTTTTGAGGCAGTATGGTGCTAAAAAGCAGCTTGTATTAGAATAATACCCATTCTGTAATTCATTTTAAATAGTCCTTGTTTTTAATGTGTTCGTTGTTGGAGAGGTTACTAACCCTAACCCTGACTGGAGATGTTTATCTCTTTAAAGCTGATTTACAGGGTGACTGGTGACACCTAGTGGCCTCTTTAACCTGGATGATCACATATAGACATACACATAGAGGTTTGCTTGTTATCATCTTGTTAGTGTGGGTCAGCTGGAGAATTTAGGATAGGCAAAGGAGGCTTATAAAATCCTCTCTCTTCTTATTAACTACCACTGAGACCAGCATACTCTTCAGTAAATATGGTACTGTATAATTAATGTCAGTAAAAACTGGTTTTGTTTTCCCTTAATTTTCTTTTCCAGTATGGTTTCGTGGGCCACTGGTTTAGCCCTGGCAGATCCACAGTGGGAGCGCTGGATTTCGGCGGGGCGTCCACCCAGATAACATTCGCGACTCAGGCGAAAGTGGAGGACAAACAGGACATGATGAAGCTGCGTCTTTATGACCAGGAGTACTCTCTGTACACACACAGCTTCCTGTGCTATGGACGGGACCAGGTCCTCAAGAGACTGCTGGCTCACATAGTGAAGGTGAATGTGACACGTTGTCTGAGCGTGAAGCTCGGTTAAAGCAAATCCATTTTTAAGGGACCAGTTTTCAAGATATTCTATTAAAGTGTAGTGAAGGGATATGACCACAAGTTAAACAACTGATGTCCCTTCTACAATAGACTGTCTCTGCTCAGGGTCCAGAGGTTATTTACTGTCAGATTTGGCTTCAACTGTCAGACTCAAAGTTAAAGGCTTAAAGTGTCTTCACTGTCTTTAGTGCCAGACTAACTGCAGGCTGTAACATGGACCAGTTTAACAGACCCAGACTTCAAGGTTAAGCTCTAGCATAACATGAGCCAGGTTGCACTTTGAATGTCTTGTCTCCATGCATTTGCGTGGAGACAAGACTAACAAGACTAACACTGATTTTGTTGTATTTTTAACACTCTGTCTCTGTGTCTACCTCTCTCCCTCAGTCTCAGGGTTATTCGAGGTCAGTCGATCACCCCTGCTATCCTGCAGACCACAGTAGAACTGTTAATTTCAGCGCCATATTCAACTCTCCGTGTACAACAGAGTACAAATCCAGCTCTTACGACCCCCAGGCGTCTGTGACAGTACAAGGCAGCGGACATTATGAACACTGTCAGGGCAACGTGTCAGAAATCTTCTCCTTTGACGTCTGTCCCTTCTCCCAGTGCTCCTTCGATAAAGTCTTTCAGCCAGATGTCACAGGAAACTTCATGGTAAGAAAGGCTGGAGGAAATAGATGACACGGACTGATTATACACAGCTTTATACGCTAAATGTCAGCCTGTACTCGAGGGGTGCAGATACTGTGTCAGTGATGAAGTTATCATTTTTTAGCATATTGGCATCTGTTGACACCACCGACAGCCATCATGTATTGTCAAAGATAATATACACTCACCAAGCACTTTATTAGGAACACCATGCTAATACTGGATAGAGCCTCCTCTTACTCTCAAAACAACCTCAGCACTTTGTGGCATGGATTCCACAAGATGTTGGAAACATTCCTTTGCTCCTTGTTGACACGATTGTATCACATCATTTCTGCAGATTCGTCAGCTGCACATTCAGGCTGCCAACCGCCTGTTCTACCACATCTCAAAGGAGTTTGTGTGGATTCAGATTTGGTGACAGGGGAGAACTACACTTAACTCATTGTCACGTTCATGAGACCAGTTTGAGATGATTTAGCCAGTTAGCTTAGCTTAGCATAAGGAACGGAAACAGGGCTGTTTTGTTCAGGGCTAACAAAATCCACCTACCAGCACCTGTAAAGCTCAGTTTGCTGTCCAAACTTTGTCATTACAGATGTCTGAGTTTTGTATTGTATGTCCTCCTTCTGTGTTATCAGGCATTCTCTGCATTCTTCTACATTCACTCCTTCCTGCAGCGAACTACTGGTATCTCTGTGAGCTCTCCTTCACAGCTGGAGGAGGCCGCCAAAACTCTGTGCAAAATGAGTTTCAGTCAAGTAAAGTTCTCCTCCAAGTTCTGTTTGTTCATATCTCTCTTGTCATTTGTCTGAGCTGGTACATTTACTGTCACTTTATTTATTGATACATTTAAATAGATTTATAAATGATTAATGAATTTGAAAACATTTTAAAAAGTTTTTTCAATCTCCTTTTCTAATGTGTCTTTCTATGACATTCCCTCCCACAGTTTATTTGTCTTCATTTAAAAATTAATGATCGTTTTATACTTTGTTCCAGATGTTGATTCTTGCTCCAGAACAAAAGGCTCGATTGCAGGACTACTGTGCTTCCTCTGTGTTTGTCAAGATTCTCATGTTGAGAGGATATGGCTTCGATGAGACGTCGTTCTCACGCATTTCCTTCCAGAAAAAGGTGAGAACTTCATCATTTGCAGCTGATCAAAAAATAAAGACTCATTTTCCACTAACTCACAGTAATGTCTCTGCAGGCAGGCGATACCTCGGTGGGTTGGGCTCTGGGTTACATGCTGAGTTTGAGCAACTTACTGCCTGCAGAGACAGTGGGGCTGAGGAAGGGCCTGGCCATGCGCACATGGGGAATGCTCATCTGCCTCTTCGTCCTTCTCCTCACTGCCGGGCCTGCTCTTTCTCGTACTCAGAGTTTGTGATGGAAAGAAGAAAGGAAGCGGCGAAAGCCCCATCTAGAAATCATACAGTGTGGTCAGGAAGGAGTAGCACGGTTATGCATTTTTGTTTGTTTTGGCTCTGTTCTCCAACACATTGGATCTGAAATGAAAATATGAGAGCTGAATCTGTTCACATTATAACAGGTAAACTGTGTAGGACTTTGAGCTCTTCTTCTATATGTTGTCTCCCAGTTGTGAGTATATGCAGCAGAATAATCCTGAGGCTGTATGGCATGTTCACTGACATGAATATAATGACCTCCACTGTTCACATGACTGAATGTAAGCTTCCTCAAAGCTGAGAGTTAGCACTTTAACCTCAAAGTCTTTCTCCATTTCAAATCCAAAGCACTGGAGTACAGAGCCCACACAATGAAAAACGTGACCAAATATTCTCTGTTTAGGAACATAACACTACCCTGGTGTTGTTGGCACCACAGAGGGGAGGTCTGAATGTACACTTTATTCTTAAGAAATCAAACCAATTCTTGGTTTTATGGAATGTAAAAAATTCCAGCTTTTTGTTTTTTGTTTGTTTTTGTAGAAAATGTGATTGTACTCTGAAGCACTGTTACCGCAAACTAAAGTACACTGTGGAGATTACTACCAGTTTAGTGCTGTTTTAAAAATGTTTTTGTTTTCAAAGACGTTTTTTTTTTTTTTTTTTTTTTTTTTCAGGTAAAACATGAAAAAAAAAATCACATTTCAGTCTGGCTAGCTTAGTTTGCAGTTTAACAGAAAATAATCAATAACCAGCAGAACACAGCAGGTGTTTGCATATTATAAACATTTGTCAACGGAAACAAACTCGGGTCTCTGAGCACACTGAAGCTGTCATTATGTTTCTTATGTCACACAGAAGAGGTGAGTAACTGATTTTGGCTTTGACTTGAATTGCTGTGTTTTTTCACAATACAGGTTGATATCTTATTTTCTCACAGAGCTTGTGTTTCATTGTGGATTGTCCTCTGTATTATTCAGTTCAACAGATTTTTATCTTCTGGGTTCAAAGGAAAATCAAATCAAAGACACTGGGAATTTAATGCTGAATCACATGTTTTTTTGTTTTTTTTTAAGTCTTTGACTAACAGAGTACAAAGTACAGATCTGACGTGTTGAAGCGTCTGCAGAACAACAGTCTCCTCTCCCTCCTGCTCCTGCTAGAGGGATGCACACAGAGATGTCTGATTGGTCTAATTCTAAATGATTAGTGAGTCTCTATTCTCTCTCTAGCCAGGAAGATAACAAATGTGCTTCCTCAGGCTCTCAACAGTCTGCAGGTCTGGATGTCCTTCTCTCCTTTCCACCTGTCTGAGCACACTTATGATTAAACGTATCATTCCTATCTGACTATAAGTGATATGCCTTATTGAATACATATCAAACCAAGTATGGGCTACATCAATATCACAGCTTCCTTTATCTGTTTACCTTTAATGACCAGTAATGCAGATTTTAGTCATGTGTTCCATTATTAACTTTAGACATTAAATAGCCATGTGCACAAAATGACCACAGATAATGTTACAGTACAAGCAGCACCTCTGTATATAATAAAATACAATGTCCCTGCAACACATAACCATATTTTTGAGCTAAAATGTTGTAAAATGTTAAATCTGACATGTGGTATTGCATTTTATCATATGGTAAGACATGCTTTGCTCCATAAAACTGAATTTATGAGATGAGATACTGTATTGGATTGGATCACACATACATGTGTTGCTTTTATTGTGCCCACACCCTCTACATTACAGGGTGAGGTGAAACATGCACAGAGAAAACATTGTCAAAAGATATGAATAATATGAATAATAGCTAAACTATAGCAGCAATACATGTTTCACATCCATTAAAGCCGCCAGATGTTGAGTTATTATACATATTACAGTATCTTTCAAATTATTGGAATATGTTTTTCAGCCACATTAACTGCTTAGCTAATAATAAGTCATTGATAATTCTGAATTATCATGATATAACATTTCTGTGTGTGGTCACGTTGTATTTTCTGAACCCCAGATAACAAAATAAAAGTTCTTTGTGCAAGAAACCCGCTGTATTTAGGGCTTTCCAGTCAAATAGAGAGAGAGAGAGAGAGAGAGAGAGAGAGAGAGAGAGAGAGAGAGAGAGCGAGAGCGAGAGAGAACTGTGATATGAGAAGTGTTTGGATTATTTCCGGTGTTGTTATCGCATTGCTTTCAGAATAAAAGCGGGGATTTAAAATAATAATATTTCTGATCGTTTTATAGTGATGTGATGTTTCTATTTAACCAGCAAACCTACACATAGTTAATGCACACTGTTATATGGAACAATGTTGCTTGTGTGTTGGCAACTTGGATACAGCAGAGTAATTCTCAACTTTAACATGTTGCCTGTGCTCTGTCATTAACATGTGAGCTGTTGCGGTTTAAGAAAATTCGGCCTCAAATTCCACAGTGCTGGTTATTTGTTTGGGGGCCTGTATTTTTCCTTCCTTAAAAAATATGAGTGAGGCTACAGAGAGCGTGAAAGCCTGAGTAATTAATGTTAGTCTTTTATTTTGAAGGCTAGGACCGGAAGTCTTCTTGTTGATGCTGCATGGCGGAAGCAGACGTGACAGAGTAGGAATCGCTTTCTCTTGTATGGGGCTCGTGTGTTTCTAAGTACGTGTAGTTTAGATTACAAACCGACTCCCGAGCTGTATCCTCAGAGGCAGAGTTGGAGCTTGTTGAGAAAATACGGGCGTTTTGTTTGCTTGTCGGTTTGCTAGCGTGGCTGCTGAGAAGTTTGGAGATGTGCACTCAGACGAAGGCTGCAGCTCTGATGGCCAACATACCGCGGGCAGACATCGACCCGTCCGGCGTGTTTAAGTACGTCCTGATCAGGGTTCACAGCAGAGAGGAAGGAGACGACTCGGAGATAGATATAGTCCGAGGATACGGCTGGGCGGAGTACCATGGTGAGTCACTAACACCAGAGAAGACCAGCAGGGGGTCAACGCAGGGTCCTCCACAAAACTGTTTCAGTCAGACCTGCTTACTTTAGAGTGATATTAATAGTCCTGTTTTTTTTTAAGGTTAAGTAACAAGTAACTACTCCTTTAATTCCAACACGCTGTCATTGTTAGGTATGGTGAAATATACACAAAATATCTCATGGAGTTTGGGTAATTGCTGGGTGTTCCCATTGAAAGGAAGCCAAAAGATGTGTCCAGCTTTTAACTTTATAAGGATCTGTGCTGCCCTCTGCTGGACGACACTGGACCCTATTTTCTGTGTGTTGATTTGATTTTAATGTCACAATGAAAAACAATTCATTCAGTCTCAGTTGAGGACAAAAGGTGAAATAACAGTTGTGTTTTTTTATTTAATCATGACTGTGCATATATTTCCGTACATAAGTAACACACAGGTTTGTCTAACAAGTCATCGCCCTCGTCATAAACACCAGATGGAGGCAGCACATCTACACAACAAGCAGCCGTTTGTGATGATTAATAAACATATTTTGTGGACAGTTGGCAGCTCAAACACTGGAAGCTTCAGTCACAAGTTTATTGGAAACAAATATTGTGCTGAAGCCAAAATCCATGCTACACTTGTTATTTATGAAAATATGTATTTGTTGTTGCCAGAATAGGTTCAGCTCACTCTTCTGTCGTAACCCAAATTATAACTACTTATTCTTGTAGCTGATATCTATGACAAAGTTTCGGAGGAGCTTGAAAAGGACGGCCACCTGGACTGTGAGTGTATCGGAGGAGGGAGAATCAAACATGATGCCCAGGCTAAGAAGATCCACGTCTATGGATACTCCATGGTGAGAGAGTACTGCTGGAAAACAATGATTATTTTGATGATAAGTGTACAAACAGTAGCTGTCCCAAAAACAAAAAAAGAGTTAAAAGAGACTAAAAGGCTCTGTGGATCTGCAGAGTTGTCTGATTACTATGAGTGACCCTCCTCACATTATCATTAAATTCTGTTTCAGTATGAAAACACTGGCTGTTTTAGCTTATATCAAACATTTCATCATTGTAGTGGAACATTGATTTGATCATTTTCATTCCAGGGATTTGGAAGAGCAAACCACGCTGTTACTACTGAGAAACTAAAGGATCGGTATCCGGACTATGAGGTGACGTGGGACAATGAAGGATACTGAACTGAGACCAGCTTCTGGTGGACTCCCTTTCTCCTGGACTGACATAGTACTTACCTGTAACCCTTCATGAGAATGCACAACATGTCATTAAAAACCAGACAGAGTTTGATAATGAGCTTTTTGAAACAGCATTATCTTGAGACTGAGACAGTGGCGAGCCTGATGCGCCTTTGTTGGGCGTATTTTTATGTTACCATTTGAGTTTTAAAAAGGTAAACACTGTTGTGATTCACATATTCACTGGGTAGGTCTAAAACAAATACATAATTCGATTATCATAGTGAAATATGAAATTTGAGTAGGTGACACATTAACAGACTGACTTGTTTTAGAGTCATATAGTCTCAGAGTTACCATGTGTTGAACCTTAAATGCTTTGTTGCGATGTACGTTTCATAATTGATTCCTGAGACCTGTTCAGAAGACGTGTTCCTTCTGTTGTAGTTCCATATCTTACTTACAGTCAATAGCAGTTTTATTCTTGGCAGCTGTCGAGCTGTAAACGATGGTGATGAATGATAAAAGTAAATGAACTTGATGATCCTCCTAAGATAACCTGTGTGTGCAAGTATTTTGAAATAATGAGACAGTATTACACTAATACTCTGTGATTAAAGCGACTACTGTTGTTTAAGTACATCTAGATATTGAACCTGTATTAACTGATGTTTTTATTTAAACCTGTAAAGTTGAGGGCCATAAACCCAAAACAACTAGGTAAGAAAACACGGAGCTGAAGACATTTTAGTTTAGCCTGGCTTAGCTTTAGCTTAGCTTAGAAGCAGGAAGAAACTGTTGGAATCTACTCCATCAAAAAGTGAAAAATCTTATATCTTTATAAAATGTATTTTAATGCTGTGAATTTATATTTGCAAATATATCCAAAAATTAGTTGAGCTGAGATCTCAGTGGTGGCTGTTCACAAAATATCTGCATCTGTACCATGGATCTATTAATATGATCAGTGCCTATAGTTTTACTCTCATATTTCTATTCATGATTTCTTTCATGTCAAATACACAACACTCATAGGAAGGGTTTTCTTTTCAGCTAGGCTACCAGATTCCATCTGGATCCATTTTTCCCTTTAGCAACAGGATAACCAAAATCTGTGAATGCTCGTAAAGGTATAATGATATATGTTTTCCCATTCTCCCACTGTGGCATGAAGGCAGCATGAGACACCTAAAAACTCATAGCTAAACTCAGAATGATAATGTAATAGTGTCAATCATCTGTGTCTACTTCAGCAATTGTGCAATACACGGATGTGTGCTGTGGAAAACTCATTTGGAGGAAATTATTTTATGATGGTTTGTTGCAGTTGCATGCTGGGTGAATTTAAAGTCCAACCGTTATCTCTCAGAAATGGGAGAAGAGGTCAGAGTCAACTGGTAAAGACTCTTCAGGTTGTGTTCAGACCTTCAGACTGATCCAGTGGAAGAGGATAAAAGATGTTACACTGGAGGAGCTCAGCCCTCGCTCTGCTGCTGATTCTGCACTGGGGTAAGAGCCTGTTCAGCCACGCTACATCCTAACTACAGGTTAACGTCTTTCCCAGGGCTTTCAACTACTCATTAAATTCATGTTTCAAAAGTCAATAATCTATTTTCACATTCAAGCCCCAAAACAGTAAAAAAGGTGGATGATGTCTCTGTGTTGGCACCGATCAGTTTCATCTCAGTCACTAAGATGCGTTGGCTGTAGCTGCTCTTGTGTCATGTCATGTCCCCTCTCTCTTTTCTGGGGGTCTAAGTAGCCTGAGGACAGTTTACACTCCATAAATTTAACTTCATGTAAGCCAACAATACATAATAAAAAATTTGTGTTCGTGGTTAAAATGTACAGTTGTCAAGATTTAGAAATAGATCAGGCTATCGTTAGTTATCACACATCACATTACTGCTACATGTATCATAACATGGTGCAGTGCAGTGGTGCATGTTCCTAATCTGTGTCATGTCTGATTTCCAGCTGTCAGGTCACTGAGGCACAAAGTCTTGTATCTTAATCAGAGACCTTTGGATGGACGGATGGTATTTTGCTGGCGTTAACCCGATTACTTCTCTCTGGCCTTTGAGCCTGTTGGCATTAGTTGGGCTGTAAATCTTTGCCAGTAATGAGCCCTGATAAGAGAGTTTGGGGCTGAGTCATCGCTGAGATTTTTACACAGCCTTCAAACAGAAGCAGAACAGATGGAAGCTATTTCCATTTTGAGAGAGTACAGTATACTTTTCTTCCAGTTTTAAAATGTGGTACTTGCTTGTTCTGGGTTTTTTGACTGTATATCACACAGTCTTTATCAGCAGATAGAATGTGCTCAGGAATTAAGGAAGTGACGATGTTCAAACTTTTACCACTACGCCTTCATGTTGACTTAAATGTTTAACTTGACAGTTCATTCCTGACCCTGAAACCAGCAGTTGACATAACAATCGATCCCCATTCAAGGTTCACCTCTTCACTTGTTCTGGAGCTTTCAGCCTCATCACTCAGGCTTCATCAGCAGACGATTCTTGGATTTCTTTATTTTGTTTTTTTGATTTGATATGGACTCTTTGGAAACTAGCCTTCAAAAAGAGATCCCAATAAACAAAACATATATTTGCATACGTTATCTCGTGAAATGAAATCACTGGATTGGATTTTTAAATTGAAGATGTTCATCTAAAGGTTTCCTCTATTTTACTACTAATGTAAAACTTGAAAAAGTTCGGTTAACTTTAAGAAGTAACACTGTCCTCTGATGTTTGTGTCACCATACAGCTGCTCCTTCTCAGGCTCATGAATGCCTGGCTCCTGGGAAGAAATGTGACTTTGTGTGCGACTGTACTAAATGTGAAGATGAACAGGACTGTGGTAAGTAGAGAGCGCGTTGTATCTAAACCTGATATAATGATATACATTTACATTAGATGTCTATTAAAAGTTGGACTATCATGTGAATACACGGTTAAAAAAATCCAGTAATGCTTGTATCATCAGCACAAAACATGGGACCTCACTGAATATGATAAGTTATTAGTTTGTAAAAACCTTTCCTGTTTGGATCTGCAGGTACTTCCTTTACTAATGTGGTACAGCAGCTAACTGTTATTTATTTCTTCACCTTTAAAGGCTACAGGGGAAAAGGGTTTGAGTGCGACTTTGAGGATGCAGGAATGTGTGGATGGAGAGACCAGTCCGTCAATGAAGCGTACAGCTGGGGGAGATATCAGAGAGGAGACATGATGCCCGACAGCGGGCCGTCCTCTGACTACACCACCGGGACAGCTACAGGTACGATATGATTCAATGCGATGTGATGCGATATATTTTATTGTCCCCATGGGGAAATTTGTCTGTGGACCACCTCCAGAGTGATATTAAACAAATTGCAGTAAGGTATAATACTATACACACAGGTCTTTAAAAGTATCAAGTCTTTTTCTTCATTTGAGGAATATGTTTTATACATTATCTCATTTATACCAGTAGAGTGCATCAGTGCAATGAGCAAAAAGTCTCAGACTGTACTGAGAGGCAAACAGGACTACTGCTGAGAGCCACTGCCATTGTGATTGATGCATGAAGTTAATCTCTTCAAGAAAGTTCATTTTTGAGTTAGAATTGCTTCAGTTTTTTCTTTCCTGTTTGTATTTTTTCTTGTTGCCTAGTTATTTGTTAGTTTTCTGTCTCTTTGCTCCATGCAGAGTCTGTAAATGAGTCTTATTAGTTGAAGCCTGGTTTCTGCTGTGTCTGGTTTTTGCAGAGTCACAAGCTTAATGAAAAGTAGGAAACTGGCTACACATTTCCGATTGTGTTGACTGATGTGAAACCTGCAGCACAGATGACTGATTTCAAATATGATTTTCTATTTATTTCATGATGATGGAAGAAAGGTCAGAGGATATATACATTCATCGAATGACTGTGCCTGTAATTGACCTTTGAATCATGTATCAGAGCTGTTGAGAATCAAACAGCACTGAATATCACAGATTCTCACCATGAGTTTTTGATCCATGTTAATATCTTTTATGCTTTAAAAAGCAGCAGCAGGGTTTTGCAGAGGCTCCTTATGAAATCACTGTGTAAACACGTGTGCTGATGAAGTGTGTAATTAACAGGTCATGGGGGTTATTTTCACAGCCAGCTTCAACAGCCAGTAATTTCTCTGCAGCTGTGAGTTCAACCATAACCGCAGTGATCCCTCCCCAGCACTTAAATTCACAGTAGAGTCGTCATTTAACAGGAGGACGAGTGTTGAACACAGGTTGTCTTCCCATGATATTAGATTATAACACATGGCAGAGAGACAGCCTGGGGATGGAGCATTACCTTTTAGAATTCCATGGGGAGAGGATTTAAAATTTGTCCTTTCTTAATCATGCAACAGGAATAAATCTCTAATTCCAGTTGATGGTTTTAAAACTGCAATGTGAAACTACCTGTTTACATAAAGGATTAACTAAAACCCAATAACTTAATAATGAAAACAGAGGTTGTTAAAATGCTGTAATCAATATTTTTATATTAACAGCTGATCAATTCACCACATGTAGTGTAAAGGGTGAAGAGGGGTTGCCATAGTGACAAGCCCACAGACAGTTATCAGTCCGACTCTGCAGTTCCCCACAGCTCTGTGGAGCTTTATACTTTATTTTAACTCATTGTTTGCTTTACAGATCACACCTTTACTGTGTGGATTCACTGTCAAGCAGCAACAAGTAGAGCTGTTTTTACCAAAGCTCTAAAATCCCACCAGTCAGACACAAAAACAGAGCTAAAAGACAGTGAATATCAGACAGGAAACAGGTGAATGTCAGTGTTGCTCTGTGTGTGCTGGATGTGCAAATGAGCAATATTTGTCTGTAAATATTTTTTTTTGCCGTATCAACTGTAAAGGTTATAATAGTGTTGAGTTTAAAGTTTGTTTCAGCTGAAAACAATTGGCCAACAGAGGCTAAAGCGTTCTGTAGAGCTGTAGAGTTTGCAATACATCTGTGGGTTCATCACCACAAGCAACAGCTGTCAAAGCAGAAGTAATGGTTTAATCCATTGTTGAATTGAATAAAGGTGGAATAAAATGGAATGGGAATAACTTCCGAAATAACAATTCATATTTTTCATCACACAGGTTGGTTTATGGGAGTGAGTGCAGTGAAGTCAGCAACTTTCAGTACTGCAGTTTTAATGTCTCCAGAGATGAGAGAGTCTTCACCGACGTGTCGTCTTCGTCTCAGATATTTCCTGTGGGACTCAGGTAATGACCATTACTGAACCAGGTCTTACCTTTAAATTGACTGTGTTAAAACACAATCTTACTGTTTCTCATAATTCAAATTTGACTGATTATTGCTGTGTTGTATCTTCTAACCCTTCTGTTAGGTCACAGCAGTCTGGGCTCCACACCCTTGTGGGCGTCCCTCATTCGGCAGGATTCTCAAGAAGCCATAGTGTGGCGTCCTGAGGCCACAAGCTTCCGTGGCTGGAAGGAGGGTACCATATTTCTGGGCCGTATTCCCACAACCTTCCGAATCCGTTTTAACTCCGATCGCTCCGCGGGGCAAAAAGGCGATGTGGCCTTAGACCAGCTGGAGTTTGTAGACTGCGCTCTGCCCTGTGAGTCCCTCAGAGTTCCCCATTCATGTGCCGTCCCTGCCCTCTGTGGATTAAAATGATCATATTGATGATGATTATTTTGATGTCGTCGTTTCTTTGTCTTCACAGCATTATTACCTGGTACAGAGTGTCCACCAGGGATGTTGAAGTGTGCTCGTGGTGGCTGCGTGGAGCAGCGGCAGGTCTGTGACGGCACAGACGACTGCGGTGACGGGACCGATGAGAAGTGTGGTGAGAAAGCAAATATCATCTGAGATACAGCAATATCCAAGAATATGTGCTGGTGTCCCAAAAATCCATTGTTGTTTCCCAGCAGGATTTCCCTGACACCAGTGATCAGTTGATGTGAGTTGTGTGTGTTTGCTGTGTCTCCATAAGACTACCAGCTCTGTGACTTTGAGGAGGGTCTGTGTGACTGGGACTTGAGGTCAATCTCCAGACTGAAATGGGTGCGGACGACTCAGGAGAACATCTCCCTCTCTGATCCTCTGAAAGGACCAGGCAGGGACCACTCCAGCAACACTGTATCAGGTAGCATGGAGCACAGAACCTGCTGCTGAATCTACAAATGTAAATGTAATAATAATAATATAGCATATCATTATTATTGCAGGTCACTTCCTATATGTCACTGTCCCTGATGGTGGTCTCTCTATGGACTGGGCCGCTTTCCAAAGTCCTCTCCTTGAACCCACCAATAGTTCACATCCTTGCAAGGTGAATCCAAAGCTGATTCCTGCTCCAGTGAAAGAGAATTTTATTTTCCTCTCTTACTCTTCATTTCACTGTAATTTAATTATAATCTGACAAATACTCTTTAGAATGAAACATTAAAATCTAAAAACATTAAAAGTCTAAATCGTCTGCCTGCTGTAGATGGTGATGTACACTCACCAGTTTGGGCCGAGGTCCGGCGGTCTGACGGTGCTGGTTGCTGATCGTTACATCTACCCGGTGTGGGAGAGGGGCGGTGCCCTGGGCGACGTTTGGGTGAAGGCAGAGGTGGAGATTGTCACCAACTCATCTTTCCAGGTGAGTACTTCTCTTTAGTTTTAGGGGCATAATATTGATGCTGTTTGGCAACACTGTAACTCTGTACTCTGCAGTTTGTTATGCAGATATATCTGTACACTGTGTGATTTATTCCCAAAATAAAACATATACTTTTAAAAGAAGCACAGAATCAGAGCACAAAATTTTGATCTCAGTCCTTTAATGACAAAAGTATGATTGTATTGCAAATGAATATGAATTTCTAACTGTGATGTTTTTTCACAAAATAATTATACAGCACTTTGGCATATATGAGCATATAGTGCCACTCGTCTTATTTTCCCCTCACTCTCCTTACAGATTGTAATAATGGCAGCAATCAGAGACTTTGCATATGGAGGTATTGCTGTTGACAGCATTGTGTTGTCCCCTGGGTGCCGCTCATCATCTGGTAAACCTGTTATCTATCTTAAGTTAAAGAAAACAAATGTGACTCAACGTCCGCAAAGAACCGTCCTCTGCCGTACGATAAATCTGCTGTTTCTCATTCTCCACTTGAACAGCCAATTATTCCCTGGCAGCTTTCCCTAAGCCACCTCGACACCCCTGCACTGATCAGGACAAGATTTGTGACTTTCAACCTGACTGTGCAGAAGCAGAGGATGAAGCCAAATGTGGTGAGTTTATTTATCCCTGTTTTACTCAGTTTTGTCATCAGGACTGCAACGATTTTGAGACAGAAAAGTATTTAGGATTTTTATCAGGTCCAGCTGAAGGACTAGTAAAGTAGCTGAGGGCCTCAGGGGCCACCAGGGACTCACCCAAACAAACAAAGTAACAAACTTGTTTTAGAGGCATGGTTGTTAACCAAACCTTCAAACTCATAACGTACAACAAGAATGAATCCTTCCATGTCATTATTGTTTTGTTCTTTAATACTAATGGGTTTTTTGTGAGTGTAATGTCTCCATGAATCATGTCTGCAGGGGATTTCTCCTACACTGGGGGCAGCTCAGGGTGGACTGATACCAGCATTGGAAATCAAGGATGGATGCTATATGAGAATTTAACATCCCAAGGTACAGTTGCCCTATCACTACATCACCCTTCCTCTGTTACTCATTTGCTCATATTTAGTGATTTAAAAAACGACTAAATATTCTAATATTTTTATTCAGAGGAGTACCTGTATGTAGCCGAGGCCTCGGGCAAGCAGCTGACTGAGGCCCAGACACGGACCCCCCTCCTGGGCCCCTCTGGTCCAGCCTGCTCCCTCAGCTTTGACTTTGCACTGACTGGGAGTCCAGATCACATTGGTACCACTGTTAAACTACACTGTTATATATATTATTTAACATATTGTCTTCTTACTCCTAAACCTTTTCCCTCGACACACTGCAGGTGAGCTGTCTGTCAGGGTGGTTGACAGCTTGATGGGGATGAGGCCTAAACTGTGGGAGTTCAGTGGGAAGACGGGAACAGGAGAGGAGGCGTGGCAAAATGCCAGCATATCTGTTGGAGCCAGGAAACACCGCTTTCAGGTCAGCTTTCAGGGCAGCACCTCACCCAAATTAATGACACATCATCAACTTTTTTGCATTTAAAAGTTTTACTTTGATGATGAGGTTCAAGTCAAATATAAATGAAGAGCATGTCAGACTTTGAAAAACTGTCACAGGTCATTTCTCAAATCCTTGAAGACTTTACAAGGTGGATGGTACCAAAAATATTCCACCCAGTGCGCAGTAAAGTTCATTTTCAACCAGTTTCACAAAGTATAACTACAAAAAACAAGCTGCATGTACGTAAACTGAGTATGAAAATTAGAAATAATAGAAAACAGCAGAACTTGACGACTATAGTACAGCAGCTACAGTTGGTTGAAAGAAAACACTTGTATCTTTATGTTTAAAAAAATCTACTTGTGTGTCTTTACTTATGAGAGCTCCTCTGTTTCATCTTGCTCAGCTGGTGTTTGAAGCTCGCGCTCTGAAACTGTGTCCATGCGCCAAGATTAAAGTGAAAAACGTTCGCTTTGTCGACTGTCATGCTAGCTACTTCCCATCTTCTCCAACGGGTAACTCTTCTGATAACTGATAACTCTGACTAATTACACACACAATGCTGCGTACTTGAATATTTGACCTTGTTATGTAAGTGCTTTGATTATTTTTGTTTGCCAGTACTGTCATGTAACTTTGAAGATGGACTGTGTGGATGGTATCAGGACAGCAGTGACAACTTTGACTGGATGGTGCACAGTGGGATGGACCACACCATTGGGATCGGTGAGCTGAATTAGAAACAAACAAATAAACCTGTGTATTCAGATCTGATCAGTCAGTATCCCGGACACACACAGACACATACCTTGCCTTTGCCTTTCCGTGGCCTCACTGCTAAAAAACATCAAATTAGAAATGTGTCACACAGGTTTGGTGCAAAATAGTTAATACAGATTTAACTGTCATTGTAAGAATCTGACTTCTGTTAGGTGTCATCTATTTAAATCATTTTATGTACACAAGGAGAGAAGATTCACATTCATATTGTTCATAACTACTGTCTGTGTCAGCATCAGTGACAAGAGTAAAGCCTGTACGTTCACACCAAAGCACAAATTTAATTAAAGGTTTTGGTCCCAACTGGATGTTCAGCAGGTCAAAACAATTTGAGTCAGTGTGTGTGTGGGTGTCAGTTCATAAATCTGGCCTTTGGGATTTTGTTCTTCTCCCAGCACATTGTCAAGCCTGCAAACTATTATTATAGTCATAGTCACTGGGCATCAGTGAAGACAACACAGCGCTCCACCCCACTGATGAAACTTCCTTTTCATTTTTCAGTGTATAAATGATGAAGTTAGTACTTTGGATTTGAGACAGAAAGTTTAGGACTTGGACTTAACTTGAGATATGACTTATTTCTGACTAGCAAAACAATGTCTTAGAGTTATCTAAACTAATGCACGCTTTTCTACGTAAAATCTCAATTCAAACAGTAACAAGTAACTATAACTATAACAGATAAATGTAGTGCTGAAAAAAGTACAAAATTTCCCTCCCAAATTTCCCTGCATAAATTAAAAACTGGGGGTTTCATTGAGTACATTAGAAGAAGATACATCATAGTTGCAGTATATAAAGTCACTGCTGTTCTTGTGACGCCTTAAAACTCACTCCCTTTCCCTTCCCGTCTTTCTGTTGATGTCCAGGTAAAAGCCTGGTTGTGGACATGTGGAGTCCCTCTCTGCACGGTTTGTTTGGACGCTTAGTTTCATTTACACAGTCACCGGGTCCCACAGGTTACTGCCTGTCCTTCTTCTACAAACTCTATGGGCCCAACACAGGTGAGGATGTGACTGAATAGAAATCAGTTTAGAGTGAAATAATGAAATAAAGCATCTATTTCTTTAATTCTGTGAACATGTTTTAAAGGGGAAAAATGTCTGAAGTTAATAATTGATTACAGACTGAACAGGATCTGGTTTTAGAAGTCTGTATGTTTTGTCTTCTCACATCATCCTCTTCCTCTCACTGATCCCGTCCAGGTGTTCTGAATGTAAAGCTGTTAGGTAAAGATGATTATGAAACCATCCTCTGGACCCGAAGTGGAGCTCATGGCAACGTGTGGCACGAAGCGCACTGCCCAGTACCACACCAACTCACAAGCTTTCAGGTATAGTGAGAATTCAGTCTGTCTGACATTATTACTCAGTGTCTCAAAACTCATCAAGCATCACAGAATGATTAAAAGGGGGACAGGTACGGTGAAAAAAATCACCTGGTTTGGGGTTTTGGAGAAACTCTGCCCCCTTGTGATAAAACAAAACTCCACTAATTACTTTGGAGAGTTCCCTAAACACTGATAACTCACCCTTTTATCCACCAACAGCTGATGTTTGAGGCGGTGCGCTCCGGCTTTGACGGGCAGGTGGCTATTGACGATGTATCGTTTGTGGCCCGTCCATGCACCGTGCCGAGGATGTGTTCCTTTGAAGGCCAGCAGTGTGGATACAGCAGCTCTGGTAAAGTTCACTGGCTCCACCGCAGCGGATACACCTCCACGACATCTGGACCCAAAACAGACCACACTCTGGAGACCGAACTGGGTGAGAGAGGGAGAGAGCGTCTTATTAAACAACACTATAATATTTTAGTATGTGAGCAGGAAGTGGAAAGACAGTGAATGGTGACCGTCCTCTGCCTGGTTGGTGCTCAGGTTTCTACATGATGGTAAACACCGGAGAGCGCTTTCTTCCCTCTGGCAGCAGCGCAGTCCTCACCTCCCCTGTTCGCCAAGGAACCGCCAAGACTGACTGTGTGCAGTTCTGGTATCAGATGGGAGGAGTGAATCCTGGTGAGACACACTCACACACAAATAATCCATTAAAAAACAAAAAAACAAAACACTGTTTAACCGTGTGCACTCTGCGTGTACTCTGCAGGTTCTCTGACCGTGTATATGAAGCCGGTGAAGGGAGAGAGGGTGAAGATCTTCTCTGACAATCTGAATCAAGGAGATGTCTGGCGCCATGGCAACGGCAACATCTCAAGTGCCCTTGTGGACTGGCAGGTACAGTGTGGAGGCTTGACAGGGCTGCTGGAAGAGTTAGAGACATTTGACAAGTCAGTAATGATACAAAAAAATAAAAAGTAATAAAGTATTACCCACAAAGTAATGAAATATGAAAATAAATTATGTCCCTGTATTCTACCTGTAACTACAGACTGTATCTGTTCTTCTAACATTTTCTTTGGCCTTTCTGTCCAACTTTCCATCTCTCCAGCAGATTTTGACCCAACTTCAATAAGTAGGATTTTGTGTGTGTTAAAGCTAAGTTTCTAAAAAAGCTGATATGGTGTTGTCCTGCAGTTGGAGTTCGAGGCAGTTGGAGCTGGAGGTGTAGACACTTATATTGCAGTTGATGACATCTTCCTTTCAGGTCACCCATGTGAAAATCAAGGTTTGTGTCGATCTATCTTATCAAAATTAGAGTGTGTTGTGTTGTGTGTTAGTCTCCTGGTTCACCTGAAAATATGGTACAATTTTAGACTAGAACTTGTGAGTTTTGTTTCTAATTTGCTTTACTTAGATAGCAGCAACAAAAAATAGAGCAAAGCATTTTAATCTAAACAACAGTACTCAGCTGTATCTTCTTTGTGATACTGTCTATTTCTGTTCTGTTAAATATGTCAGGTTCTAGGTGCAGTCTGGAGAGAGGGATGTGCAGCTGGAGCAACACTCAAAACAGTAAAATGGACAAACTGGACTGGGAGCTGACGAGTCAGGAGGCAGAGTCACACTACTCCACCCCACCTGGAGACCACACTCTGGGCACAGAGAAAGGTAAACCAGAGAGACAAACAAGGACAGAGATACTGAGGTCCGAGGAGTAGAGAGCAATGTTTGCATGTCCTTTTCTGTGTTTATCCAACAACATGTAGCAAAAATGTCCTGAAGTGTAAAATAGACTGCCTTCCCTTTTCTTTCTGCTAGGTCACTTCCTGTTATTTCCAAGCAGCAGTCGGACAGCAGCCAATCAGAACGCTCAGCTGCTGAGCCCTCACCTGCCCCCGACCAAGGGCACCTGCCTGAAATTCTGGGCCTACAAACCCTACTCATGTAAGGATCAAGGGTTGTGTTCTGGTTGAGCAGATACAGTTATCAAGTAAACCTCTCAAATGTTGTCTGGATGTGTGTGGTGCATTTCCCCTTTCATATTATGTGAAACGACTGATGTTTATTGTGTCAATACATGTAGCAAGCAGCCAGCTGAAGGTGTGGAGGCTGGCTCAAGGTCTTCTCCATGAGCTGCTGGTGGTGAATGAACTGGGAGGACCATGGAGACGCTTTGACATTAATATCACATCTACTGAGGAATACCAGGTCAGACTGCGAGGAAACACTAAACATACCATGTCTAATATATATATTTATACTGATATGGTGATTTTAAAGGTGCTATATGTAAGTTTCTTGCTATCGCTACATAGCTAATATTAGCATTAACAGCTGTTTACTTTTCAGTCTAGAAGAAACGTTGAAAGTTACGCATCAAGCTTCATTTCATGCTCATCTTGTCTTGTTTTTGTTGTTGACAGATTGTGTTTGATGGAATCAAAGGCACGTCGGGCATTATCGCTCTGGATGACATTGAGTACACCATTGGGATCAACTGCGCCAACCAAGTCACAGATCCAGTGACAAGTAACAGCTGAAATCCCAAATTCTAGCCTACATTTTAACAGCCATGCCAGTGGTTTTACATGTTTTTGAGCATATTATATGCTCATTGAAATCTGCTGTAAGAGGGCACTGGTTCTCTCTACAGATTACAGAAAATTTGACTCTCTTGTGACTTTCTGAAATAGAAGGAAAAAATGGCAAGTTTTTGCCCCACAAAAGGAATTTTTTAAATCTTATTTCTATTCAGGTTTTTATTTTACTGATTTTAAAATTACACCCTAAGCAATCTTAACTATTGAAAATATAAAAATAATATAAATAAATAATATATCCAGTCAGTCATCTGGCATCTGGTAATGCAGCACATTTCCATTTATATTATCATGTCAGGTTAATGTAGCTGCAAAGGACAGAGACTAATGGCCTTTAAGGTGCAAAGTAGGACTAAAATGTATGGTATGCTTTTGACAAAGTTGTCAGCACTTGTTTGCTTGCTTAACATGCAAAACCAGCAGTTCAGCTGGTGTCACATTGCCTTCAGCAGACTCTAGTAGAACCACAAACTGTTTTCCACCTCCCCCTGTAGCCCCATCAAAAGGAGACAATAAAGGAGGCATTGCAGCATCCGTCATCGTGGTCCTGCTGCTGATCGGCACTTTGATCGCCCTGCTGGTTTACTACCTGCGAACCCGCCAGAGACATGAGGTTATGACCGGCCCATCATCATCATCCTCATCAGCTGGTCGTGGTTTCAGTAATGAAACATATGATCCAGAACTCACCGTAAGTTAATCTGACATTCAGGGATAGCATGAAAGGATCGTTTTGGTTCATTACAGCTTAGCAGTACAGCTGTTAAGTCAAGTCAGTTTTATTTGTATAGCCCAAAATCAGACATTACACATTTTCTTACAACACCTGACAATCTGCATCCGTCTGTGTTCAGACCCTTAAACCCCTTCAATGCCACTCTCATACTTAACCACCGTAAATGTACCTGCAACATATCTACCAACGAATCTAACCTGCAGATGACATAAAACACTATTATTTTTGGTACAGAGAAAAGGCAGAATGCTAGCTTTGATGTAGCTAGCAGCACAGATTTTTCTGCATTGTGTCTCATTGCTGGTTACTCATGATCATTTTAGCAGAACCGTGTGACGATTCCACCAGCACAAAACCATCCAATGGCTGCTGGGTTCAATAATGTCTCTGTGAGTACACTATATACCTTTTATTACTAATTTCACATTTCATGTTTTATTTTCTGTCATTTTCACAGTACATTGATCCTTATTCGCATGTACTCTGTTAGCACAGTTTAATGAAGGTGGTTTAATTCACCAACAACATTACTGTGTTAAGTTATTATTCTTCCTAGACCAATTTATGGCCTCGTAAAGTTGTGCTCACTGACTGATTGACTCGTCTTCTTGTGTCTCTGAAGGTCTCTGCTGACGTCAGAGAGATGGAGGTGGATCCGTAAGGCAAGGGGGTGGTGGTCCTGCCACCTAAAGGTGGCTTTGTGAAACTGAGGTGATATCACAGCAGAAGAACTGCTTGTGTCGCCCTTACATGACACACACACACACACACACACACATACATACACACCAAAACACAAGCATAGCCCACATACTGAAACACTGATGAAGGCCTAATCAGTGCCGCTGCCTCAGATCGAGAGGAGCCCTCGTGGGTCGCAGCTTTCTGTCTGTGATGGACAGATTGAAGTCGGGAGGAGAAAGTCAAACTTCCAACTTCCTTTAAAATCAAGACTGGCAATCACCCATGATTGGCTGAAGATTTAGGATCCATTTTGGATATGTAAGGAGGTTCAGACAGAATCAGGTCAAGTACACTATCACTGAATCACGTTTGTCTGGTTTGAGAAGAACTCAACAGGTTGGGCTCCTTTCTTTGTGGCTCAGATGAGCACTTCTACATGTAGAGCAATTTAGGTAATTATGGGGCACACTACCCAGCCTGTGAAACTAGTTGTATAATGATTTAGGTCACTCTGGAGGAGCTTAGAATCATTTGAGGTATCTCAGCTGTACAACAAAAAGCTGAAACTGGGATCATGACTTTTGAAAGTGATGTGAGTTTTGGGAGTAGACCTTGTCGCACAGCTTTGTAGAAGTGCAAAACTGAATCACTGGCGTTTGCCTTTGAAAAGGACCGGAGGGATAATTACTATAAACAGAGGTTAAACCTTGTGGAAAGTATGAAATAGATTACAGAGGAAGCTGACTACATGTGTACATGCTGTTTGGAAAGAGACTGAAGGATGGATGTATTCTTCTGGATGTGTTAGACGGTTAACTTTGCTTTGAAACAAGATATAATTAAGTGCTAATGAGAAATTAATTAAAGTTACGCACTAAAACACTGGTGTCAGTATGTTTTTTGGTTTACCGCCGGTTTACTGTGGTTGGTTTAAAAGTAAAATTTGAAATGATTTTGCTCAAAATTAGAGTAGAAATTTAATGAATCTGTGTCAGTCGACTAAAATGAATTACAAAGAATTTTGCTTACTGACTTTTAACTGATCATCTGTTTAATTGAAAATAATATTTTCTGGTTCCAGCTGTTTTTTCTGTCACATTATCATCCTTTATTCACTGCTGATGAGGCATCAGGATGAACAGTTGTAATATACTGTAGCCTACATACAGTATGTTGTATTTACTAATATATATAAGAATCAATTCATCAGACAAATAATCAATAGCCACGTCCTTTTTCAGAGGATGAATGGTGGCCTAATAAAGCAGTCACGCGTGCTCTTGATTGGTAGCGCGGCTCTGATTTGGTCAAATGCCTCGTTCATCTTTAGGAAGAGGTGGTGACGACATCCTGCCCCTAGCAACGGTTGCGTCTCTACGGCAACATCCTCCGATGTCCCCTCTCTGCTGTTGTCACAGTGACTCTCATCTGTTGTCACTGAGACAGAGAAAAATCACCGATTCACTCGGATGAACTGATGAGTCTGGAGGATGCTGTGTTGTCATGGGTGGAGAGGAAGCGCCCACCGCAGCGGCAGCTTGTGTCTCGCGACTTGAGCGCTTAAAGTTGGAGTGGACGCGGGGCAACTTGGCCACGAGGACCCCTCTCCTCCTCTTCGTCACCATCAACAATTATCTGTCATCGTGCACCAGACTGCGGTCACCTGCGCCGCCTGCAGCCCGGTGCTGTTCTCTCTCATCTGGAGCGTTTTTATTTGCACGAGCCGGTTCTCATCCAGCGGCGCGTGCAGCTGAATGGATCCCGCCGTGCTCATCTTCCTGCTGTACATGATGATCGCGCACGAGCTGGTCTGCGGCTGGATGCAGTACCGGAGGCAGAGCGCCAAGCCTCGCAAACGGGCTGCTGGACCTCTGCTGCGCTCAAGGTGAGTGTGTGCGTGTGTGCGCGTGCTAGTGTGAGTGAGTGTGTTTGGCTGTGATTTAGATGTGGTTTTAATCAGAGTACACCATTTGCATGTTTGTTTTGGTGAATATGGAGGCACTGTTAGAACCAACTGAGCCCTGAAAGCATCAGCTGGATGCAGAAATTGACATTAATCAATAAACCTGATATTGTTGGGGTTGGTGTCATTCATTTTCACCACCACTGCAAACACTTACAAAAGAGATTTGTTACTCTACTTTGCTGAATATAAACACATATTTTAAAACTCTAAACATAATAATAATGACACAAATTAAACAGGCCTCAGAAAATAAACCAAATCTCTCAGAAACATCAGTGTTGAAGTTGTATCACTGTTAGCTGTAAAAGAACTCTGTGTAGATACAATTAATTATTTAGCCCGGAGGTTCATTCCTGACCTGAACACATTCTCAACTCAAGGCTTAATTACCATATCTCATGGTCCTCCTCAGTTAATGAAACTTCCACAGGTGTCAAGACAACCTGTCATAACTTTTTCAGCAGATAAAAATCACTGCTACAGGCACAATTAAACCTCCAGTCCTACCTGTTAGTCACCTTTAAGTAAAACACCTGCTGGTTTCAGCTTCACAAAAGCTTTTCCCCCCTTGTCATCATATAGTTGGTGTTTTTCAGTAGTCAAACAAATAAATTTTGTGATGTGAAAGACGTGAAACCTGACAGACAAGATTTTTTCTTTCTTTACAATACGTAAGATGGCTTCCTAGTAACTGAAAAGAAGTTATGCATTTCCTCGGCAGACTAGTTTCCGGAGTCTGTAGATGAATCAGTAATGGAGTCAGATGTTGATCTTATGAGCTGAAACTATATGATGAGTGCAGATTACACACACTAATTTTTAACTCACCTGTGTTTCTTCCTCAGTTCTCGGGTGTGTCAGGGAGCCTGGAGGGTGAGCAGCCGGTCGGTCAGGACAGACAGAGGAGGGAGGGACCTGAGGAAGAGCGGACGCATTGTGAGAAAAGCCTGATGAAAAGAGAAGGCAGACATACTGTACCGTATATGAACACTTATTTAAGAACGGTGACTTCTGAGAGCAAAATTGCCTCCAGTTCACCGCACCTTTCATTTCAGGTGCACATTTGGGCCTTTGAACCATTTATTACTGTGGATATTTGTGTAACAAATACACCATTTTGGCATTTTTACCATGAGGATTTTTAGGATGGCAAAACACTGAGGGGATAGGATTTTTAAAAAGGCCAAAACTGCACCTTCACCAAATGTTGTTTTGACAGTTTTTTGGTTTGGCTATATTCCTAAGGCGGTCACTTAAAGCTAGCAGCGTCAGCCATAACCTTTACCTTTGTTTAAAGTGACATCCTAGATGTTCACATTTTGGAACCAGTCCTGCAAGAGTTTTACTGACAAGGTAAAAACCATTTAACATATCCTGTTCACAGGACTAATGATTGATGACGTCACTGTCAGACTGACAAATGAAGGAAAAGGCAATTCATTCTCATTATTGGCCCGGATACTACCTGAGAATCCTTCAAAGCTGCTAGTTGATAAGACAGAGATCGAAGCCATGCAAGCAGCTTCGTGAGGTAATGTTTCACAAATGAAAACTATTTTTGGTGGATGCAGAAGTTTCAGAGGTAGATATCATAAAACCTCTGTACATAAAACCAAAACTGCTGAGCTCGCTACCACTGATTCTGCGAAAGATGTTTTGTTTTTTGTGATTAGGGCAGAACTGTTATTGCCCTGTTGTCTATATTAATATCTGGGTGTGGTGTAGATTCAGTTTCTTGTAAACATAATTCTGTTCTCCTTTGATTTTCTGATTATTACTGGAAAGTTGCATAATAAGGAAGCCAAACTACACAAAAGAATGCTGCGCATCAGGATTGCTCTCTGTTGAGGTTGCATGAGTCAAAATATTTGTGATAGCAAAACTTTTTACATCAGCAACAGATGCCTGTAATTAAACCATTGTTATAAAAGTGAGTGGACTGAGGGTGTTGGCTGCATCTATCCAGAGCCTCTGAGTCTGATTCTTCTGTTGTTATGTTCAGTCTTTCTGAACAGAAGCAGTTACTTCACTGGATATGTAGTGTAAGGAGTCAACAGCTATGTGATGTGCAAAGAGTGAAGTGCCTCTAAAAGAGGGAATATTGCAATAAGGTAATGATCTTAAAGAAATATTGTGTTGAAATGGTATAATCAATATATACTGTGTGAGAGTGGATGTTAGTGTTCACTGCATACAATGCATACTTTGTGTAATCCATATTAAAATGTGAAAAGAGACATTTAAAAAAAAATAATAATACAAGGAAGAGTTAAGAAATAATGGTGTAACAATAAAAGTAACTTAGTTTAAAAAAAAATACAATCAGGACAGGTCAAATCATAATGGTGTAAAGCAAAGAGTGAACGGGCCAAATGAGGACAGGGCCTGCCCTGACATTACCCTGTAAGCTGAAGTTGGCAAGAAGAAAAGCCCAGCTGCTTTCCAGGAGATAGTGGCATTTGGCAATAAGTTGATAGTATATTTTAATGAGGGGACCAAGGATGGACAGTTAGACAAACCTAATGGTGTATATTTAACAAACCAATAAAATGACTTAAGAGGTGTGGAAAGTCACAGCCAAAACTGTATAAAAAGAGGGACAGAACCAGTACAGTTTTGGGGCTCTTCTGGTTTATCATGTATGCACCATGCTGCCTTGGACACTGCTCAGTGGTGGTGAAGTGGTTTGGGACCCAAGACCCAATCCACATCAGATAAGTGAAAACTGGTGGAGCTAAAGGAAAAGTCAAACAATCACCGAAGTCAGTAGGATTCATCCTCTGGGCACCATGAATATCTCTACGTTTCATGGCAGTCTGTCATAGTTTTTGTAATATTTCAATCTGGATCCAAGTGGATCGACCAACAGGTATGACTACAAATACATGAATAAAATAAAGTCAGGTAATATAAAAGAAAAATCAATAAGCATAAATAAAAAGGGTCACGCCTAGTGTGATCCTACATGTGACTGATTTGCAATCCTACAAGAGGCTGTTCTCAGAAATGTAATGTTGTATGGAAGCCATGAACTTAGATAGAAAGAATGGATGCCACTGATACTGTAGTATTGTAGTTTTGTGTTACTGACCCCATGGTATTTATTTTTAACAATTATATTTGATTGTAAACTTGTACGTGTACATGTAATTGTTTATTAAGCAAATTTTGTTTGATTACTGAATAGTATGTTACTACTGTCTAATGGGGAAGGGCCTCTGGAGTGGGGTACTTGGTGTTTATCCAAATGTATCTGTGAATTATTGCATTTTGTAAAACTTTAAATACCTGCCTTAAGTACCTTAAGTAAGAAAAAGTACATAAATGCTCCAGTTACAACAAGGACATTTTCATTTGTTCTTGAAAAGCTGGCTTTCATCACACTTTGTTATTTGGTTGTTTCGGGGGCCTGGAGGCCCTCAGTGGCTCCTCTGCACTTTAAGCAGCTTATCTATGCTTATGTCTTTGGCTGGCTCTGTGCCCACATCACACACTTAAACAAAACCATTACAATGTCCCATGTGACTGGTCCTGTTTCTGTTGGAGTTGTCAAATTTCTGCCCTCCTGGCTGTTCTCAGGACAGCCACCCTGACGGAAACTGAGAGTATGAGCAGCTTCTAGTCTCTTAATTGTGTTCACTGAGCTGCAAGACTCTCCACTCAGCAAACAACAGTTGGTCACTATCAGCAGATGGTCTCTCTGCCACAGTGGGTGTTCATAATTATTTCTCATGGGAGGGTATGGTTGCCTCAGCTGTACCTGTGCAGGGACTGTTTTTAATATAAAGGAGATGGAATGGATTGAATTTGACAGAGAAGGTTGATTTAAATGTTTTGCATGTGCTGACAGGATGAATGTAAAGTGTTTACTGCTTGAACTTTTTTTTTCTTCTCCAGAGAAGAAAAGTAGGAATGTTTCAAATGACTGTTACAGATTTGGCTTTGTTTAAAGTCAGAGGCGAGAAGAGTTTGATTTTGTCTAAGGAAAGCATCATGTTGTGTGTAATGGAAACATAAAGCAAGCACAAATAAACACACCTACACTTGCAGCAAGGCTTTGAAATGTCATGATACGTAAAGGACACGTGGGACTGTGTCATCAGCATGGTAATATGCACTCCAGTTAAATACCATAAACAGGTTTGGGCACCACACAAACTGCGAGTTGTCTTGTTGGTGCTTACTGACACTGAAGTGACCTGCAACACAGTAAGTCCAAATATTTGTGTTTGTGTGTGTGCTGTATTTAGTTTTATTTGTTTGATAAAACTGTGTAATCTGACAATCATTAAATCATTTGATACAGCTGATCCAAGAATACATTAAGGTGATTTTAAGGTGTTTTTTTGTTTATCTTCAGGTTTAGGTTACAATGTAAATTTCAGTTTTGTATAAAGTTTGATTGGACATTTTAATCAACAGTAAGCTATTCAGGAAGTTTTGATTTGTGTTTCTTGTGAACCTTTAAATTCACTCAAGAAAAAATTTATAAAATTATAAATACAAGATCTTTATGCAGAACTGGCTCTGATAACAAATAGGATATTTACAGATTCTGTAATAAAATTCTAATAAATAACACAATCATTTATAGTTAATGAGGTGCAAATGAGAAAATTCCACAGTTGTGTGTATATTGTGCAGTTACAGTAAGTAGGTTATGAATGCGTTTGACATACTGTATAAGTAAAAGCAAAGACAGAGACGGAGTCAAGCCACAGACACCAGACATCAAACCAATATTCTGTTTTGATAGTCAATGTATTCAAAGCACAGGCAAGATGCCAAATACTTAGCATCAGTGAGTATCAATAGTAAAACATGACAAATGCACCGATGCTCTCTAATTGTTAAGTCTCACTCAGATGTTTGTTTAGTCTGTCTGACTGTTTGCTTTGTAAGTATTTGACTTTACACTTCCATCTTTGTAAAATGAGTTTAAAGCCCTGCAGGGTTCTACCCCAAACAAACATAAACCCAGCTAAGTTACTTAAGCTGTGTACTGTGAAGAAGAGTGGAAGTCATTTTCACTTCTTTGTGAGAACTTTGTAACATCATCTCTGCATTGTCTCCTGCTTCTCTGATTGAAGGTGAATATGGCATCACTGTCACTCAGCTCTGGCCTTAACAAGAGTGTGCGTCAGCAGTACCTGAACCTGCCGCAGGGAGGGAAGTGCCAGGTTACCTACATCTGGATCGACGGAACCGGAGAGGATCTTCGCGGCAAGACCCGAACCCTGGACAGTGAACCAGAAAGCATAGAAGGTAAAAGCTCTCTTTTAAAATGATCTATTAGTTTCAGGGCGAGAGGCATTTGACCAAATACTGAATACTTTACTGCTGTCAGTGGATTGTAAGGTCATTTTTTACCCTTAACTTCCTTGTAAGATCCTTAAGCCTTTCATATGAAGATAAATGAGTTTGTTTAAGAGTTAAATTTGATCCTCAGTCTGCTCTTACATTCAGTGCACTCATTGTAGGAAATCTGAGGCGATTAAATTAAGAGATTAAGGAGGATATCTGTTCGACAAGTACAGGAATTATTCACTTAGAAATACGAGAATAAGCTATGAAGAGGTTTAACTCTTTCACCCTGCAGCTGTGTTGTCAGGAAGAAATGCCATAGGAGGGGAGGTTTGCACACCTTCATTGAACACAGCACAGGTGTAAGAGTGTCCTGGGGCAACCTCAGTAATATGTAGGCTTAGCTGGAGAATAAATATTTGTTGCTGCTCAGTACAAATATTTGTTGTTGCTAGAAAATCAGACTTTAGTCTAATTTAAACATGTTCAATTTAAGAATCACCTAACTTTTAATGACACATCTGAGGTTTCAGCTTTAATATGTAGCTCGTAGTTTAAGTGTTTTGATGTACTGGTATTTAAAACTTCTCTCGTCTATATTTAGAACTAGTGAAAGACATTTTGCTTAACAGACTGAGAGTAAACTGCAAAGATTGATGAGAATTTCAATTCTGCGTGGTAACTATGAAGCTACCACCTAGCCTGTTAGCTTAGCTTAGCATAAAGACTGGAAATGAGGGGAAACAGCCAGCTATTATTGTTTGCTAACACACAAATGGTAACAACTTGTGAATTGTTAGACTTTGACACATTTTACTGCCAATAACCTACAATGGAGTGTAATGTAATGGAGTTTTTTCCCCACTGTGTTGTTTCTATTTTAGTCAAATATTTAAGCCAATATTGACTTTCACTCAGAAATATCTGAGCTGAAATAGTCTGTGGATGTATTAAATACAGAATGTTGAGAATCCAGTTCTGAAGTTTACATAGAAGAGATGCTTTGATGATAATCTTACCTCGTCAGATATCCCTGAATGGAACTTTGATGGCTCGAGCACGTACCAGGCCGACGGCGCCAACAGTGACATGTACCTCATCCCGGTCCGCATGTTCAGGGATCCATTCACCCTCGACCCCAACAAACTGGTCCTCTGTGAGGTCCTCAAACATGACCGTTCAACTGCAGGTATACTTGTCTTTTTTTTTTTTTTCTTTTTAGATGTTTTACATATTTTTCAAGTTTTACCGGATCCCATTCAGTAAGCTCAGGACAAACAAGTTCGTTTTTGTCTTTTGTGTTTAGAGTCTAACCATCGAGCTAGCTGCAACAAAGTGATGGAGAAGGTTAAAGAGCACTGCATTTGGTTTGGTATGGAGCAGGAGTACACACTCTATGGAACAGATGGACATCCTTTTAGCTGGCCTGCACGTGGATTCCCAGGACCCCAGGGTGAGTTAGCAGCCATTCTTGTCTCCCCTTTGGAACAGTGGTGTCTTAAATCTAAACATAAGGTACCAGTGTTAAATGAGCACACTTTACACAGGGTTTATAAGTTCTAAATAAATTCTTGCATTGACTTAACACCACTTAGAAAAAGAAATCCCTGGTCCATGATTTAGCTCAAGAGCTGCAGAGTCAGCAGAACAATATAATTTTGTTAATTTTATTGATTATTGTAGTGGGAAAATGTATTACAAATGCTTGGTTTTGTTTTTTGTTTTTTTGAGTAGGTTTTTCATTGATTTTTTCTTAACAAGCTTCAACTCCTCTCCCCCACTTTAAGGCCCTTACTACTGTGGGGTGGGGGCGAACAATGCTTATGGACGGGACATTGTGTTGTGTCACTACAAGGCCTGCCTCTATGCAGGGGTCAAAATCTGTGGCACCAATGCTGAAGTTATGCCATCTCAGGTAAGTATGATTATCCATTCAAATGTAATTATTGTTTTGTCCATTTTGTTTACATTTCCTCTACTATTTCCTTATTTCCCTCTCTTCTTTTCCTATGTGTCGTCTGACTTTAGTGGGAATTCCAGGTGGGACCCTGTGAGGGCATTGAGATGGGCGATCACCTGTGGGTTGCACGCTATCTGCTTCACCGTGTGTGTGAAGATTTTGGCATTGTTGCAAGTCTGGATCCCAAACCAATGACAGGCAACTGGAACGGTGCTGGTTGCCACACGAATGTCAGCACCAAGCAGATGAGGGAAGAAGGAGGGATGCAGTGAGTAAACTTTTAAATTTGTTACAACAGGATTCATTTTAAATAGTAACATCTTTAATAATGAAGTACTTTTGAGTATTTTGTCTTCCAAAAATAACATTTTTAAGTTCTGTTTTCCTTTTGATCAAGAAAGTTTAATGTTCTGGTTAATGACACATTCACTGTGATTTAGTTTGATATGTAAATTCTCCAACTTAAACACACAGTGTGAACTTCTTTCTCCCCCTGCTGGCAGTGAGAGTAATTACATACACTGTCAGTGCGTGCACATGATGTGATATTTTTATCCCCACCACTGATCGCTTTCTTCTTTAGACTGTAAAGAGACCATCAGAAACTTTTCTTGGACGCTTCCTGGTTCTCTCCCTCATTGGCTCCATCATACTCCTGGCTGCATTACATACATATTCAGTGTACAGCTAAATACAGATACATTTACCTGAGGCAGCAGTGTGAGCTCATTTGGCAAGAATATTAATGTAACGTACATTAATTTGTATGTAAAAGTCACACTCTCCAGCTTTAAAGCTATAATTCATATTTTTCATATGTTTCATATGTTTACAAAGGATCACATTTCTACTTGAGTATGAAAGGTTTCGCTCATATCATGAAGTGACGGAGAATTATCATTCTTCAATCAATCGTTTTATCATCAGACTTTCTACTTTACGCACTTAGAGATGGACGCACTGGCTGTCTAATGAAGTACTTAACTTACAGTAGTAGACACTACTCCTCCACAGAGACTCACTTCAACAACCCACCGTCTTTTCTTCTCCTCTGCCCTCAGGTATATTGAGCAGGCCATCGAGAGACTGGGCAGAAGACACAGCGAGCACATCCGCGTGTATGACCCTCGTGGAGGCCAGGACAACATGAGACGCCTCACGGGTCTCCACGAAACCTCCAGCATCAACGACTTCTCCTCCGCAGTGGCGAACCGCGGCGCCAGCATCCGCATCCCTCGCCAGGTGGGCCAGGATCAGAGAGGGTACTTCGAGGACCGGCGCCCTGCGGCAAACTGCGACCCGTACGCCGTGACGAAGGCCATCGCGCGCACCTGCCTGCTGGATTCAGAGGAGGAAGAGGAGTAGGTGCAGAAAGGTGCAGCCTGCACCTGTCTATGTACAATACTTAATAATATTCTGATATGTGAGTTCAGCTGAGTTAGACTCAAAACACCTCCATGCAAGATGAGAGAATTAATGAATGGTTACTGTGGTTTCTATATTTATTGATCTAAGTTATTGTAGACACCCACGTGCACAGACAGCTACTTCTCCGTCACTGTGACCGTAACTGTCCTTAGAAAAGAGAAATGGAATATTTTGCACAGCAGCTTGGTCAGAACAGTTCTGAACCTACATGCATCAAAATATGAATAATTATTTCTCAAAACTTACATTAGTTGTGTTCGTTTGAAATAAAGACTTGGTGCTATACTTGTTCTTCCCCCTTTGTTTGTTTCACTGCACCATCAGAGTACAAAGTAAAACGGAAAATAAAGTCAAGAGTGACACGGTTGATAAATCAATGTAACATCAGCAGTATTGCAGATGTAAATGGTTTCTGGCGATTGTCCACTAGGTGGAGCCACTCGTATGGTTCTCATCTCACTGCCTCCCACCATGACTGTACAGTTAAAAATTAGCAATTCACCAGTCAGAGCCACCTGACAAAAGGTCAGAGTGTCACCACAGACCAGAGGCCTCTGTGTAGCACTCTAAGAGGGGATGAATGACATGTGGTTTAAAAGCACGAAGCAACAACTGATGTATGAAGCAGCAAGCATAATACCCCGGGTACTGGCATCGATTCACCTCAGCCTGACGCTCAGTGTATTTGACATATGGCGTTAACATCTTATCCTGTTACATCCTGACATATGATCCTCTCCCACTTTGAGCCTCGCTGTGTCAAAATGACTCATTATTCAAACTGTTTGGGGGAAGGTTTCTGCAACAGGAGTAAACAAAAACAATGATTCTTTAGAACCGGATCAGATGCCACAGCATACCAGATTTCCATGGATACAGGCAGTAACTTGGCAACCATGGTGTTTGTCTGTTGTCATGGAAACATCTGTCTCAAAGCTTTTACCAGGAATATTAGCAGCCTGGTGAGATGATGACAGAAAGAGAGAGGCACAGAGAGAATTAATGTCTGCCTGTGTGTATTTGTGTGTTTGATGTATTTTTTTAGTAAATGCAACATGTTAAAGCTCCACAATGGAAACTACAAATGAAGACAATACAATTAAATAATCTTCTCTGTGAGCTTTATGCACCACAGCTGTAACTTTCACATCAGCTACAGCTACTGATGATGCACACTGAGGCAGGAAGTATAGTAAGAGACAGGAAGTATTTTCAATGAACAGGAAGTGAACACAGAGATGGGAATTATATGAACTGTGTGAAGTACAGTGAGACATTTAATGCTAATACATGTTGAATTTTTTAATATATTTAATCATGGCTAAAAAAAAAAAATGCTAACGTGCAGACTAAAAGTCCTCAAATTGAGAGAGTGGCGTTAATGGATGTTTACAGATGGGAAAAATGAAAAAGTAACACTCTGCTAGCAGCTTTTATCTGTGTTAACAGTGGTTTTGATATTGACTAACAGAAACTGAAACACTGCCAGTGTACCTACAAATTTAGTTTAGCATCTGTTCCTCTTTTCAGCATGGCTGGTGTTACATATGTAAATATAAACTGAGACAGTTTTTACGTATCACCATAATAACAGATTTCCACTTTGCTGGATGTAAACTGTTACTGACTTTAGCTGTCTGCACTCTCAGAGAGTAAAGTGCTTGTTGCTGGGACTGTGCCTTGTGAGAATGAAGCCAAATATAATGGTACAATTAGACACCAGTGAAGATGAGCAACCACCCTGGGGACCAGGAACTCCATGAGCGCCAGAGGCTCCAGTCTTACTGTACTGTGCATAATATGCTGTGATCTTACAGTCCTGCTGTGAGAGGGGTCTCTAGCTTTTACACACCTTTTATTTCAGTTGTTTGTTTACAGGGGCATAGTCTAAGATTATTTTGTGCATGATCTAGGGCCAGCTAGAATTTAAGCATAGGAAGAAAACTGGACATGTTGTACATTTAGTGGGATGAACACAGGGTTAATAGGGGCTCTGCAACTTATTCACTGTCATAACATCCTTTCTGCATTATTATTTTTGCAAAGTACCATAGAACCAGACATGAAACAGAATTTGCTTTTGGGATATTATAGTACTAGTAGTCACATTAGGTTACAGCTGTGTACTGTATTAAACATTTAAGTGTATCAAAGGATAAAAATCTTATTTTGAATGACACTTGCTTGACTTTATTGGCTATTGTAAACTTTCTGATCAGTTCTAAAGCTGCATGAATGATGCAGAGAATATTTATGTTTTGGTTTCCACAGTAAATGGCCAATAATACTAACTCTGTATTATATAAATATAGTTTATAAAGTTGAGGAATTATATATCACCAACAACAATGGCATACCCAAAGGTACAAGTTCAAGTAGTCCAGTCAAATTTATTTAATAATATTTACATTTTTTCTTTCTCTCTTTCTTCTTTCTTTCTTTTGTGTTGCTGTTTCATCTGTATATTTTTTTTATTACCACAAATGATCCTGCCACTGAATTATATAAGAGATTTTCACTCTCATCCCATAAACCACAGTGTACATGGGTCATCCTCCCTCTCTCCCTCCCTCCCATCACTCTCAATGGGTTATAGTTGAAGTGACGTCACTGGTCTCCAAGGGGGCTCGCGGTAGCAGGTGAGAGCGCAGCATCGCCTCCTCGCGCTTTTCAGAGACACAGAGCGGAGCAGAGGAGCAGCGGAGCGGAGCCATGGGAAAGCTTCAAGAATTTGATATCACTTTTACCAACAACAAGGTGGTTTACGGTCCGGGAGAGTCTATTAGCGGGACTGTGAAGATACGAACCAGCAACTCGCTGCAGTACAAAGGTAAGCTTTACCTCCAACATTATTTTTTTTCAACAGAGGAAATGTTTGTGCCAGCGTGTCTTTCACCGCCTGGTTCAGTGAAGCGCGCAGAGACTGCTCGATGTAAATAAACTTTTCTCCCGTCATGGTGGACATATAAGGAAGAAATAGAGGACTGTGTAGCAGCAGCAGCCGGCGGCGTGGTTTCTTTGTGACCGTCACCGTCTGAAAATTTGGTGCGGACATCACGGATTTTTTGGTGCTGGTGGCTGCGCTGGGAGTGGACGGAGCGTTTCCACCCCGCCACATGACTCGGCTGTGCCGTTTCAGCTGGCTGGTGCTGCTCGGTGGTCACGCCGTTTGAAACCCACATCCTGGAGCACATCCTGCCCGTTAACAACATGTTGCTTCCATGTATTGTTTTTTGACGAACCTTCCCAGAAATTGTTTTGGGGATGTTGTTTTGGACACTGACGCATCCAAAAAGCAGAACAACAGGCGTTAAGACACTTTGTTGCTTTTAAAAACGATAAGTCTATTTATGTTTTACGATGTGGAAAGAAATCAAAGGATTTTACTGGCAACACCTCAGAGAAACTACTGGAAATAGTTAATAATGGGGGGTAAAGTAGGTTAGCAAGGTGGAGAGCAGCTTTTGGAGTTGCCATGGAAGTACACAAAGAATCCATTGTATGTAAGTGATCCTTGTGGGGATTCTTCTCTGATAATAGAGGGCTGCTATCAACTTTAACTAAAGCACCTTTTTTTAAGGGGAGTCTGGCAGAGAGGTATGTTAATTGACCGGGTCTGTAAATAAAGAGGACTGCAGCAGAGTGCAGTGGTGTTGAGGTGATTTTTGTGGCAGCAGAAAAGCTTTAAAGCCTGTGTTTCATCATGAGTAAATCACAAAGTGCCCAGCTGCAGTGGCAAACTCAAAGGGAACAACAGTTTAGTGCAGCATCTGAGGGGAATCCAGTAAATTTCCATTTAATTCAATTTATGTGTGTACAAGAAGCAGACAAAAAAAGGTTACAAAAACATAATTTGCTGTAATTTACATATTTTTTATAAAATGTTTTGGACAATTTGAGGTGTTTGTCAAGTTATTCTGCAGCATTTCCACCTGTTTGTCTGACATAGTGAGATTAATTTACCGTAATGCACCGGCTGACCTGAAGCAGATGGCGATACAGCAGAGGTCAGAGCTCCTGCTGAGCTCGGTTACACTGTAAGGTCACATGGCTGCGGCTCGTCAGTTCCTGATGCTAGGCATTCTATTTCCAAATTAAACCCTGTGGCGAATGGCGACTGAAGCGCACACAGACAGCAGGAGAGCCTCGCCAAGTCAGGTGAACAGCTCAATCAGAGTATTGATGTTGGGAGGAGAGTGTGGAGTGATGCTGATGTTTGTTGACCGAGGGTTTGGATCATGCAGCTGTGAGGCCATGAGCAGTATCTGTTGATGTTACTGGTGGTCCACCCGCTTTCATATCACAGTAATATATTTAAGAAGTTTGATTTCACACCCTCAGCAAAGTGTGAAAAACCACAGTGTTTTCAGTTCTCAAACAAAACACAAGTAGCTGCTTTTGGGGTTAGTCCACCTTATTAGTAAGACAATTTAATGACTATTTTTAAACATTAAACCACTACAGTGGATTGGATCATAAAAGTTTTCATCTATTTATTACACTGTTTGATTAGGGATATCACATTTTTAACATTTTGTACATTGATGTGCATTGGACTTTTTCCACAATGACCATGATGACAGAAAAAATTGGAGTCTAATATTGATAGATATATATGTTCATATTCATGTAACTTCTCATAGTACCAGCAGTTCTACAAAGTGCTTAATCCAGCAAAATAGTAGTTCTGCTGAATCAGCTATGATAAATCTGTATTTCCTGACATACAGTTGAGTGCATAAGTGCCTTGTTACTTAAAGAATATTAAATAACACTAAAGCTTAAAACAGTATTTTTGGAAGTTATATGTAAGGTGTTGCTCTTGCCAGTTTAAGTCCCCTGGTCAGAGCTCAGGCTTTCAGCATGTCCGATAATGTACTCTAAATGCTGAGGCTGCATTATGTGTCCAGTGACATACCCCCTTTTAGCCATGGCTGTTGATGATTCCATCAATCAGATGATCTGAATCATGCTGCAGCAGGGAAATGTGTGCATGTCTGCTTTGTTCAAGCGTGAGAATTTCCTGTTTGTGTGCTGAGGAGAGATTACAGGGGAGCTGTCGGTTTATTTCTGTAATCTTGACACTTATTGTCCTGATAGGTCAGAGCGAGTTCCGCGTGTAATCAATTTTCTGCAGTTATTTGATTTAAGCGTGTCTCATTTAGTCAGTTGATGAGCTATGTGGGTAATACATGGAATCATAATAATACTGCAGGTTAAGAGTGGACACACTTCAGCTGTGGCTGGAGGCATTATGTTTTCAGGTTGTCCGACCAAACGTCCATACGTCCCATTCTCATGAGTGTGATATCTCAGTAACACCTTGAGCTAATTTCTTCAGATTTGGTACAAGCGTTCGTTTGGACTTGGGGATAAACTGAGTTGATTTTGGTGGTGAAAGGTTTTTTTGAATGTGATTTCTCAAGATCACCTGGAGGGAATTTCTTCAATTTTTGCACATATGTTTACCTGGACTCACTCTGTAGTTCTAGTTAAATGATATTTTTGTTTTTTGCCAAGATAATAGACATCTATCAATTCAGACAGCAACAATCCTTTTAAGTATTTTCCATCCTGATTGTGTAATTAAGGAGAGCAGTAAAATCTGGACACCAGACATTTGCCTCAAACATGTGTGGGTCCACTGTAAGTGCTGAAATTAGTGGATCAAGGGATAGTTAATCATGAAAGATGGAATCCATCCTCAGATATTTTACCAAAGAGCAGCTCTGCTCTTGTTTTTCAGGGCAGGGCTGTCTGCATGATATCAAAGTGGACTGTTACGTTTTATTCTCTGTGTTTTGACTGTGTGTGTGTGTGTGTCTGGGCTGATAAACCAGCCATTGGCTATCCATTTCATAGACTGTGGCACCATATGATCTGTATGGATCCTTGTTTAGGGTTTTATTTACGTTGCAGTGTCAGTTGGGTGTGTACAGTTACCAAGTGGTATGATGAAATAAATATAGAGGGTTAATAATAAACAGATGCAGGCTTTCTGAGATGCTGAATGTTGTAGAAGCTGAATTCTCAGCCTCACTCCATTATTGATGATGGAGACCATTAGACAGCATTTCTATTGATTAGCTTCCTTACAGAGACAGTCGTATAAGCAGAGTCATGAATGCATGAATGAAAGTACATGAATAAGTCACTCATACACATTACTTACACATAATGTTGAACATGCACTACAACTCTGCTGAGACCCTTACCAGACACTGGATGATTGTATAGAGTTGCAGCCAATGCCAACATTACAATGACAATACAGGAAGTGGTTTGTTCTGTATTTAGGAAAGCGAAAACTAAGGTAGCATGTTTTTTAACCATAGCCACAATGTTTTTCTGACTAATTAAGTGTTTTAGTTGCTTAACTGTAAGCTTTTGCTCCTGTTTGATTTGGTAAATCCTGTGGTTACTGGTGTTAGAAGTCAGGGCAACTGTAACCTGATTTCATGCTGCACATGAGTAGTTTGTCACACAACAGCAGATCACAGTAACAGGAGTTGGTTATGTTGCTCAGGAGTTGGAGGTGTCTGATTCTTTATAACATCTCTCTGTGGCTGCAGATTGTTGTTCCATTAACTCACTTGCTGTCAATAAAATGCAGAAAATCACCATTGTCTTGTCAATGCATTTGTGATGAACAATAGCTGTTAGTGCCAACTTCATTTGCTTTTCATGTGGCTGCTTCTTAGTAACAATTTAACAATTTTTAGTAACATTTCTCCAGCTGAATGGTTTTGATGTGGAACAACTACAGCAGTAGGAAATGTGCAATTTGAATTAGCAGTAACTTAATACAGCTCTGATACAGTGTTAGGTGAGTGAGTGAACAGGAAACTGTGAGACTATTGTGAATGTGATGAAAGAAACAGTGATAATGGATTACATGCAGCATAGTTTTCCAGTGAATCCCTCATGTGTAGGTAACTAATTTGAAGGTAGCATGCTCCATCACCAACAATGAAACTATTATACAGATTAATAAATGCAAATACACTGAATGGCTCTTGCAGAAGAAATGCCAACCATAAACCGTATCAAAAACAGGGTTTGATTTCATGACATGACATGTTGTCAGTATCAGTTCTGTTTTAGGCTACATTCACGCTAATATGTGTGAATGTAGTTTTCGAGCTGTCCTATCATCATTTTGGTATGGACCTAGTCTTAGAACTACATTCACTGATAGGCAGGGGTTCCCTTTGTGTTGAAGGTGATGAGTTATAGATTTGAGGCAAAGGGCCTAGCCAGCCTGTCTGTTCTGTTTAGCCTCCTCTTGTTTCTTAGCGCTATGTATAGTTACCTGATACAGGAGGTGCTGCATTGACTTGGTCTTTTAGCTTGTATGGACATTCAATCTCATGTGGGACATACCTCTGTATTGACAGCTCCAACACTCTCAAATATAAAATAAGTAAAGCTTTGTAACTGTACTCTACTGAGAAGTGAGAAGGTTTGGAGCAGCAGTTGTAACAGGAAGTTAGTCACATCAAGTTAAAGTCTATTTGACCTGACTTCCTGACTTTATAGTCTCATTTGATCTCTTTCAGACTCCGATATTCAGACAGTGTAAATGAGACGTTTTCGGCACGTAGTTCTTTTGTATCTCAGATGACAGCAGTGGATTTCAGCGTAGTTTACAGAAGAGAAGAGGCACAAACATTCACTGTAACCCAATCGTCATCTGTGGTAATACAAACCACTAGCTTTATGTAAACAAGACTAGACATCCCCTCAGGTCCACATGAAGCTGACCACAATGTGTGCATGCACTCACATGCACGCACGCATGCACACACACTTTGTGCCTTTCAATTGTACCAGTATGTTTTTATCTTGTATTTAAGGCCTGTGGTTTGTCGTCTTCATCCTGTTTCAGTCTAAATGTCACTTGAATGAAACAGGTTTTTTTGCGTGTTCCTCCGTGACTGTGGGTTTTTCAGACATATTTGTTTTATCCTGGACGAGCCCTCACTCATCCACAGAGCAGCAGTCATTTCAGCTGAGAACCTATTAAGTGTAACTCAATATTACATAATAATCATTATGTTTTGGGCTGCTGTGAAAGCTGTATGTGCCAAACAAATGATGTGGATTGCAATAATGAAGGGAAATAACATTAAAGAAGGTGTGGGTCAGTTCATCAGCCCAAAAATATGCATAGAGGCAATGTGGCCTGTAAGATTTGAAATGATTATGTTAGCTAAACCTTGATGTATTAGATTTAGGTATAAAGTTATATATCTGATTACTGTAGAGAGTCTGTTGACTTTGGTTATTGCCCTCTAACACTGTCCATGTAGTTGGAGCGTATACTACGTGTATGTGGTGTATGCTTATTTGAAACTCTGTAGGGAGGAGCCGTAGGGAAACAGAAGCAGAGAGACACTGCTGAGAGATGACAGTGTGGATTTAGACAGGTGCTTACAGATAAATGCTGCTTTAGCATTTTATTCATCACTGTTTTGAATTCAGCTGATCTCCTCAAGGCAAACACTGTGTTCATTCAGAGAAAAGCGGGGTGAAATTGATACAGAATAGATCAATGGATCCAGTGTATGAGTGTCCCTTTATTCTGGCTTATGGAGACATCCCTGCAGGCTGAGGTTTCTGTGAGACTGTCTAGACTCAGGGGTGTGTGTAAAACATGACATCACTGCCCTGAGAGTCACTGATAAGAGATCTGTTTCAAAAACAAAGGAGTTGCACTGAAGCTAAAGGACTCAGACATCCAATATTTACACATCAGCCCTCAAGTGGTTTATAGTGAACAGTACAAATGATGTGTTAAAGATTTTCTGAGGAGTTCTCCTTTGTCTTGATAGGCCGCCATGATCATTCATCTTTCGTCTGTTTGTGTTGTGATTAATTACTGCTTGATAAGATTTTTTCTGTACTCGTTTTTGACCTTCTCTTGTTGTTGTGTATTGTCCTTTGGGGCTCATACACTATAAGGGACTTTACTGTATGAATAAATGATCCTGAAGAAGAACGTTTTTTTTTTAATCCCCCTGACTTTTTTTGTCTATTGTCCTGAAATGAGGACCGTGACACATGATTACTCAGAGAGAATAACAGTGACTCAGAGAGACTTCATTCTCTCCACTGACCTTCAGTGTGGGTGGGTGGCATCGATCCACATGTACATCATCAGTTGGACTGATACTGTCAGCTGGAAATCTTGGCACCAGCTGCTCCCTCTCCCCTTGGACTTAGTCTTGTTAATAATAACTATCCTTTGACCTCCATAACCAACAGCCTGTCTAACCCCACGGCTGGTTATTTAGGTCTGTCATAAGAGGATTCTGTTTCATTCCCCCTGATAAGCATAGAGACACCCCTGATCACCCCCTCATCACTCCCTCCCCCTTCCTGCCTCTCTTTGAAAAGCTGTCCCACTTCCTGTGGTGTGAAAAGAGAAAAAGCAGTTTGCGGAGAGGGTGTCATTCTGCTGTCAAAGTGGAACAAAATGTCAATTATTGCCTGCCAAAAAAGAAACTAAAGATAGAAAACTTCAGCTGGGAGATAAGACGTTGCTTTATGGCTGTACTGGTAATGGAAAGATCACTCATGCCAGCTGTAACACCTGGGAAAAGTTGCTAACACATTGTGTGTTAGCTAACTTGGCATCATGTTGACCTTCTTCAGATCAACGGCAGTGACCGGGAGCTGCCTCTTTACAAAGTTTAGCTCATAATAATGGATCGTGTGTTCCAAACAAGCAGCCCAAGTCTTTGGATGGTACCAATGACGTGAGATATTAGTGCATTACAGCTGCAAATACAACAACAAGACCACTGTAGCAGCTCGAACGCACCCACATCGTGGAATCAGCTGTGACTTAACTCCGACAGTTACATTCAGAGTGAGTAACAGAGGTCTGGAGGTCACTGTTTGTCGTCAGCTGACTCTAAACAGACAGCGACTGCCATTTAGAGCAGAGTAAATATCTCTCTGCTGTAGGTATGTACCTGGATACAAAGGAGTGCAGGCTAGTTTCAACAATAAATGTAGCAGCAGCAGTAATCCATATGAAACCACATGATTTATGTTGATAGTATGATAAATATGGATGAAGAGAGAATTGCTGACTGGTTGGTTTATGAGTCATAACAGTCAGATGGAGGTAAATCTGGGTCTGCCTCACACATCCTGCTAGTTTTCTTGAATATCTTGATCTTAAAATTTAGTTTTTGATGTTACTTTTAAGCTGTTAATTGACTCAAAACAAGTTCTGAAACAAGCTTCTTTGTATCCAGTAAAATGAGATCAAGTCAAATGAGGACACTGCTGATTGCAGTAAGGGTGAAGTTGATGCTTAAATGTAGGTCTCTGCTGACACAGACACCATCAAAAGTGATCGAGGCCAGTGGAGAGGCAGTGTTAATACATCTTAATTCCAGAGAATTCCTTATACAGATGTCAAGACAACGAAATACAAGATCTATCTGGAGACTGAAATGATTAATTCCCCTTTTGCTTCATGTCACATGATAAACTAGTTAATAATTTAGCTGCTGAAGATATGAGTGTCATAAATGTTTTTGTTGTCCTGAAAGACAGAACACAAAGGCACTGTGGTATTCGTCTGGATTTGGGCCTTATGCAGTGAAATGTGGAAATTTCAAAGCATGATGGGTAATGTGAGAGTGAGTGTGTGGAGTACAGATTACACGTCTGCCGGTTGTTTTATGATGTAACCTCTGCAGGGATAAGCCTCTTACATGCAAACATACTGCACGCAAGGGTTTGTGTGTATTGTACATGCAGATGTGTGTGCACTTCAACTCAAACACCACTGACTGATCGGTGGTGTTTAAGTGTGCAAAGCTTGTCAACAAATGTAGAGGTGGTGAAAAAATTCAGATTACAGCAAAGTACATGACCGTAGATTTCTGTTTATATTAACCTGGCCTCATCAACCTGTGTACAAATAATAGCAACTTTATGCCATCACTTTGTGTGCTATGCATGGGTTTAGGCACAAAAACCACTTGATAAGAGTTAGGGAAAGATCGTTGTGGTCAAAATGTCTGGAACAAATGTCCTGATGTGACAGTAAAAATGTCCGGTTAGTGGAATCCAACAGTGCCCTCCCACTGCTTGTGCAAGTTCACAAGTTCCACCCATCCACCCAGTAAAAGAAAGTCACAAGTCATCTGAAAGGCTTCGCAACTTTGGTGTATCATTTTGAAAGTATGAAGTTTTATTATTTGTGCATAGATTGAAGAGAGCGGGCTGGATATGAAGTGATGGAGTGGAGGCATTCAACACAAGTCCTCCTCTGGACCTTGTGGTTCACAGTCAGCACCTTTACCCCAAGGCTGTCATTATTTCAATGTGTATTTTATACATAGTACTAAAGCATAAGTAGTTATGAAAATAAGTTTTTTTAAAACTTGTCTGTTGATCTGGTTTGCGTAATCTTTGCTTTTGATGAGGTGGCGGCTCTAAAGGATGGGCGTATTTGCTGAGTTTGGTTCCTGTGGCTTTTTACTTCCTTAAAGTGTTTGGTTGAGGAGCTCTAATAGCAGCCATGAAGAGGTGCATTAATTTTATCTCCTGAGCAGCTGAGCAGCTCTCAACACAGCGTTTCTGTTGGTTACTGATCTCACAGAGAGGTTACTCAGGACATGTCTGAACGAACAGCCCAGGCTCTGTTCTGCGGGGGGATTCCCTTACAGTCAGGAGTAATAGATCAGAAGATCAGGTGGCCATGTTTGACACGTCTCAGTGAGATGCATTAGAAAGGAGATTAGGGGAGATGTAGGAAAAGTGAGAGGGACTAATAGTTTGCAGCACTTAAAGATTTAATGAGGGTAGTAAGTGTAGCATCAAATTACTTGGTTGTCCTGTTGTACAAAGTGAAGGCTCTGACCTCTGAGGTTTGTGGAAAAAAAAATATTTTTTACCAATGGAAATGGGAAAAAACATTACCAGAAAACATTCTTTCTCTGTGAGCTCAGACAAAAACAAAATTGGAATTCATTTTTTTGCGATATCATCTCGTCAGAAATAAACATGTTGTTCCTCCATGAATAATGCAAGCACAGGATAGTTAGCTCATAAAACCTCAACCAGTAGCTCCTGGGAAAGACACATTAAGTTTAACCTTAATACTTAACCTTAAGTATCAGCTGTGCAAGAAGTTCCATGTCATTTAAACCAACATTCAACGTCACAACAGCTCCAGAAAGCAGGCTTAGTAAACAGTAGAAAGCAGCGTGGAGGTTGATGTCTTGCTGACTTGCCAGTGTTGCATCTTCATTCATAGCTTTCTTCATCAGCTTCATTCATCATTCGCACCTGCGAATGAATGCTGCTTGTACCCTTTCCTACTGAAGACAAAAGCCAGATGTTACTGGGTGTTTGGGGGGTTTTGTCTAGTGTGAAAGGGGCTTTAGAAGTACTGCATGTTTATGTCAAAAGAAAGGTCAATAAGTTTGCAATTTAATTATTAAACTAGACCACAGTTTGAATTGCTGCATCCCCTCCAAGTTTTGCAGTTTGTAGCTTCAGTTTAAAACCATCCAGGCTTATCACACACACACACACACACACACACACACACACACACACACACACACAGTTTTGGGAGTTTCCATGCCTCATTATGCTGGAATGTATAAATGACGTCCAAGGAGCCTTTTAGTGCATGTAAGGAATGCTGATCAATTCAAGTGATTCAAACAGCCTTTTCTAATCTCATTCACACTCCTGACCCATCTCAAATGTTGTTGTTGTAAAGACACAGTTCTTCTCTAGTATGTTATGTCTGAGGGTTTTCTCAGTCTGCTTTGTTCATGTGAAGTCCAGACCTTAAACAAACACACTGAGGCTCATTTGTGCTTCAGACAGCCAGCGGAAATTAGACTGTAAATCAGTGTAAATAAGAAACTGTCATTATCAGTCAGACTTCCCTCTGTGCTTCCCTAATAAACCCCAAGCTGACTCATTTTACCCATGTACTGATATAATGGGCAGCAATCTCTGACACAGCTCTGCCTTTTTTCCTGGAAAAGTTCAACATTTGTTGCCAAAGTCATTTTTCTCAGTCACTGTTGTGTGTATATGCATGCTAGTCCAGAAACCCAATGCTTTGAAACTGTAAAGAAACCCGTCATAAAATAAAGTTTCTCTGTTTGAAGAAGGCGATGACAGAGCAAACAACTGTAACTGGCACGTATTTTCTCAGGGGAGTGTGCCCGGCAAAGGGAGAGCGTGGAGGAGAGAAGTGGCATCAGTAAAAAAATATCCTTAGAATATTCGTATAGGCATAAGAAGGACAGTGAAACTAGCTGTCACTGATGAAACTGATGTAAACACTGGTTAAACTAAAAGTTCTAAAAACAAGATGATTATTAAAGGTTATTATTTAAGCAAAGTTCTTTTGTTCAGCTAAAGCTGCAGCGATTAGTCAAATAATTGATTCACTGAATCGACAGATCATTTCGATAATCGATAAACATTTGATGGTTTCAGCGTTTTGCTTTTTATGTCTTACATTACAGTAAATGTGTCATCATATTGTTTATTTATTGGCTTATCTTTTCTATGTGAAGCATTTGTGTGTGTGAATAAAAGGTGTCATGTAAGGAAGCTGAGTTGTTTTTCAATGGAAAAAAAAAGGTTTTGTTGTAGAAAATGTTTATATTTCTCAAAGTATCAAAAAGTATAATTTGACATAATTGACAATGGTATTGTATCGGGACCAGTGCTGCAAAATTTCAAACAATAACCAGCCCGAGTATAAGCATGAAAATGTTTGATTTCCTGATGTACAAGAAAAAAGTAATGAGGTTGAAATGAAGAAAGCAATGAAGCAGCTGGGTGTGGTGTTTCCTCTCTGAGTCTGTTTCTGCCAGGATACCAGGATATTTTTCATAGATGCGCAGTGGTGTAAAACAGATAGTTATCTGTGCTCCTCCTGAGTGGTCCACTCACTCATCAGTACCACACCTTCCCACTCCCAGCCACATCCTCCATGGCCCAGCAGCACCCTGATCTAACCCACATCAGAGAACCCTTTGATACATTAAAACGCAGCAGTCATGTTTAGGCAGCTAGATAGAGAAACGCTATCGATTACAGCTTCTCTCCTGGATCTGTCTGCCCACACAGTCTAATTCGTAAAATCTAATGAGTAGTAGCAGTAGGATCATCTCCGCCTACAGACACTCTCATTGAACCGTAGAGGACCTGGACAGCCTCCAGTGTGTTGGCAGCAAATCCAGACAGCTGCTGAGTCAGAGCATGCTCTGCTGCTGGCTTCCCTCTTACTACTGAGCATCAGCCTCCCTGAGGCTGAGGTTTATTCTGTGGAGAGCTGGCCTCTGGCATAGATTCCTGTGCTGGCAGCTCCCAGGTGTGAGCCATAGCTGCTGCTGTGAGGGCAAGTTGGAAGTTGTCAGCTTCAGAAAACCAAACGTTAAGTTTGCATTGGTTTTTAAACTACTTGCACTAGGTATGGTAGAGCACAAACTTAGAGTCTGGAACTTTAAAGCCAGTTTATTGCCTCCTTTTCTCCTAAACTCAAGGTTATGTTTAGATTGTGGACTGCTGTGTGTGTGGTGAGATATGGAGACATATTTTCTTTATGTCTAGATGAACCACTCCCTGGTCCATCTGGCTCCATGTATTTGTGGAGAGGCTGGCCAATTATTCAGCCGCAGCCAGTCTCTGCCAAAGCAGCTCATCTCTTATGACACAACTATTTACCATTCAGCTCTGCTGCTGCCAGTCTTCCTGCTGCTGCTGCTGCTGCCGCCGGGGATATTAACAGATTACCCTGCACTGACCTTTTATAGACTGAGCTCTTCACTTCCCCACAACAGACAGCTGTAAACAATATCGTGTCACAGTAATGTCTCTCTTCTCTGTCACATTTGTGTACTTTTAAAATTTGTTGCCTCTGTGAAGTGTGATGACTCCAGAAAGCTGACAGAGTGTGTTAATGTGCATTAAGAAGGTATTTTTCTCCTCTATGAATGAAGCAGATGGCTGGAGGAGCAGATTGCAGGATTTTAATCAATGACCATATAAATGGACGTTGCAGTGACTGGCTGAAGGGCACCTCTCTGTTTTTGTGAGCTGCAGATTTTAGTTTTTGTTTTTACCGGCAGCAGAGATCCCTCCCTCTTCCCCAAAACTGTGCCAACAGTCCTGCCGGTTTGGAGAGCGTAGCCATCTGCCACTTTGTGTGTGTGTGTGTGTGTGTGTGTTCTGTCATGCCAGCACAGGATCCTGTGTGGGTGCGAGCTGTGATTGGTCTAACACAGTCTGTGGCATGATATTTTTTACATCAGTCTGTTTTTGAGTAGTGACCAAATTGTGGCTGTACCACTGTGTAAAAACTGCAGGGTTGGGTAATATGACGTCAACAGGTCGACATTTTGTTTCACTCTTTATCAGGTAATTATCGCTAGTATCTCTGCTCGTATCAGACCACTTGGGAATGTTGCAAATCAAGGCACAAGACTGCTTTGTGGCAATATTGGATTAAAAGGAAGATTTCATCAGTGTGATGAAGCACCTTGATATTAAGGCTACAAGTGGAAGATAGTCGAAGATATTCATGGTGCCTTGAGGATAAATTCCACTGACGTCAGTGATCTACTGATGTTCTTCTTGCACCACCATGAGATTCTTATTTTTGGTTTTGAATGGAATATCTCTCCAGCTGTTAGATGGATTGTCATGAGAAATAACCTGCAAAACAAATGACTATCTCATCAGCCTTAACTTTATTTTGTGTTTGGTGTGTTTCGTAATTAGCAAGTGTTAACATGCTAACACACTAAATTATAAACAACATGTTTAGCATTTAGCTCAAAGCATTGCCGCTGTACCTATGTACAGCCTCACAGAGCTGCTACCATGGCTGCAGACTCTTAGTCTTGTTTTCATTAGCATTTGTTGATTTTGTTTTGATTCTGTTAAACCAATTAAAATCTCAGTTGAACCAACAGAAAAAGTATTATATCCTGATATACCTCGCCATCGTTCATATACGATGATGGAAGATTTATCCGTATCTCGTGCCATAACTGTCAAGTACAGAAGGTTTGTTCCAAATATTGTTGGGTTAATATTACACAGCTGTTTAAATAAAGGCAAAATGAGTCACCGATGCATTTGAGAAGTTGAGAAGTGGCTTGAATTTCTTTTAGACTGTAAAAAACAAAATAAGCTTTGAAAATGTTCATATTCAGGGAGAGAAGGAAGTAAGAAATTCAAGTAACACAGTGAGGCAGCTAGCAAAACATTTAGAACAATACTTAGCCCTATCTGTCTCTCTGTGTGTCCGCTTATCGAAATGCTGAGATAATACTGAGGCTGGGACATCTTTGTCTTTAATCCTCTGGCTTCTGTCACAGTTTTAGTGTTTGTGTGTGCGTGTGTGTGCGTGCGTGTGCATGCATTATCAGGGTTTTCATTTCCTCACAGACAGATCAACAGAAAGACAAGAGGGATAGAGAGAGGAGGGGTGATACATAGAGAGAGAGAGACGGGCTGTGTTGACACTGGCGACCTGCAGTGTTGTTCCTGCTGCTCACTTCAACATTATGTCCTTGTAGGTGAACTGGTGATTTCTGTAACAGGACACAAGCAGCACCAGTGTGAACTCAGGGCAGCGTCAACATGACTTTTCTGTGGAGAAAAAAATATGAAGTTTGAATCGAGTGTGAGAGGACGATAACATCATTTCCTGTACCCTAAGCAGTGGCACAGGAGGAACACGTTCATTTCCTTCATCTGCTCCCTTGTGTTAACCTAATCTACTGGCAACACAAAAGACAAAAAAATCTCCAGCTGCATTTACCTCACATGTTCACTTCTCTTGGCTAGAAGGCTTTTACTGTGAAGAGCAACAGCAATCACCGAAGACATCTACTGGTTTCCACTCTTGTTCTATAACAGCTCTTTGTCCCTGTGTTGCTTCTGCTTATTTAAAGGTTTTGTTTTTCTGCAGTCTGGCAGGTGTCAGACATGAACAGGCAAGAAAACACTGGATTCAGGTTTAGCTAAAAAGAAAAAAGGTGTCTGTCAGGTTCATTTGTGCATCCTCCTGTAACATGAGTTATCTTGATATGACCTCAGCTTTATCTCACCTGTTGCATCATCACCACCGTCAGTGATGCGAATCAAACCAGTCAAACCTGTAGTAGAATCCAGCTCTTTATTCACAATAAACCCCTTTAGTTTCACAACAGCTCTTTTGATGAAGTTCCTCCTCCTCTCCTCCATCTGTTGACAGGAACCATTCACAACCTCTTCTGACAGATTATTTACCATCACGGCAGGATGCACATTTCAGCAGCAGAGGCCTATAATGATTTAGTGAGACATCCTTCTTTGTGAGTCATTCTTATGCTAATCAGTGTGTATTGTGCTGCTGGTCTGTATATTTCACACTACAGTGCACAAAGTACTTGGGACCAAGCTGCTCTGCTACCATGTATGTTTTGTGTTACGTCACCATGTCAGCCGCTAGCGTAGCCATAGACTCTTTGTTTCTTTTCCCAAATAAGATTAACGACCGTCTGCAATATTTGTGGTGTAATGCTGTTCATGGAAGAAAATGTTAAATGTTGTAGATGTAAAACAAAACATGCCACGATTTAATTCAGAGAAAGTAGAGATAGACTAAACAGATAACTGATTATTCAAGAAAAGGTTCAGACACTAGATTGATTCTTTTTTTCTCTCTCTGTCCTCTTCTCGCAGCCATCAAGGTGAACTGTCAGGGCTCATGTGGGATCTCCAACAAAGTGAACGACGCCTCATGGACTCTGGAGGAACAGTACTTCAACAGCACATTGTCTGTTGCTGACAAAGGTGATAACAGTAAAAGCCTGATGACTTTAGTTTTCCTACTGGTTGCACATTTAGCCTGATCAGTTTTGAACAGTCTGTGTGTTTTTTCTCAATTGGTGCACATACAATTTTCAATAGCGTGCACTTTTCCTACTTTCCATCACAAAAACTTGAATTCTCTCTGTTGATGGAAACCCATGGCTGCCTGGAAGTTCAGGAAAACGTGCAGTTTAAACATGTAAACTCACTGGCATGGTCCTTCTGTGGCACTGCACCACACTGTGCATGTGACTGTGCAGATTGTCTGGTGACATCCTGCATATGTAACAAACAACCAGATTTATCTCTTTCATCTGAGAGCACTGAAATGTCAGAACCTCCATGTCCCTGTCAAAACAACACTGTCTGACATGACTGAAGGCTCCTGCCTTTCACCTCATTTGGTTTATGAGGAATCTACTGCAGCAGGCTTAATCTCACAATGGTAGCTGCAGGTTTTTGCAGTAATGTAGTCAGGAGTTAAAAGCCCCAATCAGTCAGAGTAACAGTCCCCCGTGGAGATGTTCCAGCCTCCCTCTCTGCATGCCTTCTCTCTGAGGTGAGAGGTGGTTATCAGTGTCCAGCAGTGTCTTATGAGAAGGTTGGACTTGCTCCACAGAGAACAGGTTTATTTTTTTCCTCTGGTCTCTGGGTGCCAGCCTGCCCTGCAGCTCTGAGGCCCCGGTCGCCTGCGGAAACGAGAGCTTACAGGACCTTTTGTTGTTGAGTGTGATCTTCTATCTTTTGTATGTGTTGCGGATACCGCCCACAGCCAGAAGGTGAACTGTGCTGTGCATGCATGCATGAATTCTGTTGCATATGCAAATCGTACTGTGGAGCTTAATGGCAGTCATTAGAGCATGTAAGCCACCCTGGTTAAAACACCGTGAAGCAGTTCAATATTTAACTGTCAGGACTGTGTCCTCCAACATGTGGTTTACGCATCAGTCTATATACTACACACTATATTCCACTAGAAAGTACATTTCCTCAAGCACTGTACTTAAGCAGAATGTTGTGATTGTACTAGTTTCTATTGTTTGTTACTTTACTTAAGTAACATACTTTTTACTCCACTACATTTACTAGGTGACTTGCATATAATACATTTACATACAAAAAAAAGATGCATAATTATATATAAATGACATTGCCCAACAGCTCATAAAAGAGTTCAGATTAGCTTCATCTTGTTCAGCCACAACATTAAAATACTGCTTGTTCATGCAACAGTTGTAATAATCTGATCATGTAAATGAAACATAGAATATTCACATATCTTCATGTACAGTTTTTACAACAGAACTTTTACTTGTACTGGGGGATTTTACCACACTGTAGCTTAAGTACAGGATCTGAATACTTCTGCCATTGTAAAATACTATAGAATTACTGCTAAAACTAATGTCTAATAGTGAGTGTTAGTGAGCAAACATTTGTTTGTGAGTACGATGACCTGACCCTTTGGTCTCAAATTTGACATACATAAACTAAAATGTGTTGTTTAGTTCCACTCATTTACAGTGTAACTCTGCTTTTTGTCATTGTGCTGTTATCTTGAATCTTTAAAATTAGTCAGTGCTCTGCTTTGGTTCACGATAAACCAGTGGGAAAGTTGCACTTGTTGAAACAGAAATAAGATTCTGTAGCTGGGCAAATATGACCTTTGATATTTTGCATAATAAAATACCCATGCTAATGTGAGTGAAATCAGGAGTGTTGTCAGATCAAATGTAGAGCGCACACAAACATTAGCACACCCACCCCACCCAGTACCATGCAGACCTACTGGCATGCTTCTGTATCAGCTTTGCTGTGGATACAAGCCTTATGTAACTATTTACAGGTGCAAGAGAAAAGTATACACATTATCTGCAGGGTACCACCTAGTCAGTATAAATATGTTAAACCTGCAGTGTTTCAGTTCTTGTGCAGTTGCTTGTATCTAGAAAATATTTACATTTTGAGGAGTGTTTTCACTCATTCATGTTTCTCAATCTAAAGTTTAGAAGAAACCAGGTCTTTGGTATTGGTACTGAACCTCAGGCATTGCTTTGGTCACAGTCAGTGGTTAAGATCCGACACACATCGTCAAAGATTTTCTGCTGTGCAGAAACTTTGTAGTAATAAATATAGATCTTTGAAGCAGTAGTAAAACTCATTCAGCACCTCAGTATGCACATGCACACACAGAGCGTACTGTAAAACACCAGGCACACTCCAAACGAAGAGAAGGACATAAATAATTCATTACACACCCTCCCCCTGTGCTCCCCTTTATCTCTGACATTTTTCCGTATCCCATTCTCTTCCGAAAATGGGCTGCTCAGCCCCCAGGGGCCGAGCAGCTCAGGGAGAGAGAGAGACAGGAAGGGTGACAGAAGACCACCATCACACACACACACACGCTTACACAAAGCGAGCGACGCACACACTGTGGCTGACTGATAATGTGGTATGCCACAGATGCTTGACGGTTGGAGGAGCGAAGACCAGTGATGTCAGAGTCCACTCTTCATCCTGTCACTGTTGTCGGTTAATGACCTTCGGGAAATGAGGATCTCCCTCCCACTGCTGCAGTATGATTGTGGTTTCCACCGAGGACTTGTTATAGACAGTGACAGCTTTATGTTTAGATCCCCATTGTAGCATTTCCAGTGTTTTTATTGTTCACTGATAATACTTAACATATCTCTGTCATTATGTGTAAAAATGGAATCATCAGAACTGCAATTTTGAAGTAAACCTGTTGCAGTATCAGTTAACTATAGGAGCACAGGCTTTCAATTATTATTATTTAGTGATAGCAAAATTCTAAATACAAGGTCTGATATATGTCATCTTTTATATTTGGGCAACATAAAGAAAAAAACAAAACAAAGGAGAGAAAGTCAACAGAGAGCTGTAGTTCTGACACTATCTCCAGGCTGGTTTTTTTTACATTCCTGTTGTTTATTGTTCATACTCTAAAGTAAATTAGTTTTAGCGTTTGTGATTTAACTAAAATTAAATGACAGTTAATTTGTTGGAAAACTACAGCTCCCATGGCAGAACACATATGTCACCATAGCTCTTGGTTTCTCCCTTTCTTTTCTCTCCAACTTTTTAGCTGTAATCTCAAAAACATCTACTCAGTTCTGCTCTTTTTGTGTTACTGCTGTTGCAGCCATGTCTGGACCTGCCACAGTTGCTTGGGGTTAACTATCCAGCAGCAACAACTGAAATATTAGCACAGGTTTTTAAAAAATGTACGTCTTTGGATGAATGGAGTAAACAACATAATGTTGAGCAGGGTCATGCTGTATTTTTAGTCATTTGCATTTTAGAAACAGAACCTGGAAGTTGCTGTTCCACTGAGGCTTTCTAGTTATGACAAGTTATCCTCCTGGGACCTTGAACTTCTGCACCATATTTCATGGAAGTGTTGGTTTTTTTTTTTTTTTTTTAAACTTTTGCTCAAATTAATGATTTTTTTTTTCCTTGTCTCTCTTGTGTAGTAATATAGTCTCCTTTGTAGTCATTATTAGCCTGGTATCCAGACATTCTCAATGGTCACAGACCAAAATGTCTCTGGACACAACTGGATAAACTTTCAACCAATCAGAGCAAGAAAATCTGTGACGTAGCAACAGAAAATTGTCTGGAACCACTTTATCTTTTATCTTATAAATAAATATCATATAAATGGTAATGATTGGCCCAACACGAGGTGACTGATTGCTCTGGTTTCAAGGCTAAGGCATTATTGCTGTAGGTAGAATGGATTTGAATTGTCCATAATTGTTATCAGGATCAGGTGGGTAATATGCTGAGGTTTAAAAAGTAAATGATCTAATGTGATGTTGTTTAATTGCTTTAAGACGTCTCTCTCTGTAATATTTGGCACTCGGCTCTGTTTAGTTGCATATATAAAGTGGCTGTTGCACCTGCTCAGTGCTGATTCAGAGCATGACGACTTCCTCTTGAAGTAAACATGATGCAAATGAAGACACACACACATACACACCCTCTCCGTCTGAGCGTTTCCCCTCAGGAAACTGAGACCAACGGAAAAAGTTGTGCCCGTCCCTAATGAGGTGAGACATGTTGCTTTCTGGAAGAATTTAATTGGGCTGTCAGCTCATCTGGAGAATTAATAACCCGGTTTTCTCAAGGTGCTCTTGGTGTGACAGGGACGGCGAGGCCCTTATTGGTGCCTGACGCTCTTGTTATCAATTTAAATGATCTTGTGAAGTAAACAAGCATGAAAAATGTTCTGTGCTGTATGTAACTGGTGCAGCAAGAGGCAGAATTTGAATGACTTATTGCTGATTGCTTATACATAATGAATTAACACATCACGAGTAAATTTAAGTGTAGAAGACATTTACACACAGGTATAGAGACATAAACATGCAGTGAATGCCAGATAAGACATTTTGTGCTTTGTGGAGCAACTGGGATCCAGTTCCTGTTAAATTTAGAAAACACAAAGCTGTAAAAATGCTCTCTGGGCAGAGCACTGCAGCTGGTATCCTATCTGAGCTCTGTAGACAGTATAATAACCAGCCAGTGTGTGAACAACTGAGATAAAAGAGCTTCTATTTCATGGACACAAATTCTTATTCAGAGAAGAGGTATTTTAGTTGGAGTAAGTTATATTTCGAAACATCTCTGAATATTTCGCAGCACTTGTTGAGATCCTCAGAATGCCACATATGTTTCTGTAAGTACAGTGAGGTCTGCTCCAGTTTACCCTCTGTTGTGTTATAACATGAGAAATATAAAGTTTGCAGACTGATAAAGTTGCACTTTGTTTTTCCCCTGCACTGCTGCTAGATAGAACTCCGACCTGATGTGTAAAAATATAAAATACATACATTCTGTTTTTATTTGGGTTTTTGTGTGCATATCCCGCTCTTTTCTCTTGGTAGGAACCAAAGGGCTTGGACATGACAGCCACAGACAGAGTAGTCAGGGTTCTTGTTGTTGCTGACAATAAGAAAAATGTAGAATGAAGCCAGGCTTATCCTTCAATGATGCTGACCTGTATACAGAGTAGAGGTCTGCACTCCAGTCTTGGGTCGATCACTGCTGGCCTCACTCTGCCTTTGAGCCATTAATTAACTTTGCTGAGAAACGCTCCAACTTTGCCAGCTACATGTACGTTGGCAGTCACACAACCAGCAGTTTATCACTTCCTGTGACGCTGGCTGATTGGTTTCAGTTGCCAGTTTCATCCAGCACAAAAGATATATAGGCTCTTTGAACAACAGAGCTTGTTTTTCTCAGAAACTCCATACCAGTGGGAAAGTAGGTGAGTCCCACAGGCAAGTTGCCTCGCCTGGACATCTAATGTTTAACTAAGGCGTATGTTGTCAATTATACACACAAACCCAGTGAATCATCACTATATGTGCACCAGTAAATGTTGTTTTTTCTTTTCAGTTTCTATCTACCATGTCACTGATTAACCTTCCTCTTTTACAGGAACTCTGGCGGCAGGCGAACACAGTTTCCCTTTCCAGTTTCTCATTCCAGGTGAGTGTTACCGCTCATTCCTCCATGACTGGGGCACGCCCTCAGTTCCCGTAATTGTTTTCTCATGGACCTGCTTTATCAGACGTCCCGCAAGACATCAGCAAAAGGACCATGCAGGTGTGATAACCTCTGATAACAGGGGACTTTTTCTGGTGTGTGCACTCACAAAGTATTTAGCTCCATGCCCTTTGTCCCTGACGCAAAGCAGACATGCCGATAAATGACATAAATGTGTCATTACGTACAGTTAAAATAATCTGGAGGACCATGTAAATTGCGATGCCTCAGTGTGATAATGTGTCATTGTTCCATATGCAACTTGTTCACAAACACATTCTCAATGTGCCCAAATGAAAATTTCCACAAAAATCCATGAAAATAAGACAAAGATCAGCTGAGCATACTTGGCACCTGTGAGGGCACACAGTGCAGTCTCTGTGTGTTATTTTACACTCTCTCAGGCGTGGGCTGGTGCACAGGGTGGTTTGGGTTATTTATAGTTCTCTCTCCTGTTGTGCAGTCACTGTTTAATTGGTCTTCATGCCCCCATGCTTCACCCTCCCCCCCTTTCAGACCCCTCTGACTTGAGAGCTTCAGCACAGGACTATGTTAGCTATCATGTAGTGATGATTGGTTCATTGGAGAATCATGTGTGTCCTACTGACCCCTGCTGGTACAGCAAACAGACTGACATGCTCTTCCATATCACTGAAATACACTAATAATAGATCAAGTTTTTAGGCAGAGAGCCAACCTGACTAATTTTTGAACTGATGTATTTCATTGAATAAAAGCAAAGAAGAAATGCATGAAGACCTCTACAAAAACCTCTGAATCTGAGCCTGATCAGGGACCACACCAGAAACTTTCATCATGTAATCAAATAACCTGAGTACTACATACATGAACACTGCAATATGCACAACAATATCTCTGCTCTGGTGTGATCAGCTCCTAAGTCCATGTAGTGTCAGCGAGGCCACTATCAGTGTGTGAATGTGAACAAATGAGAGGGGTTGTAAAGTGCTTTACACTCTATTTAGTTGAAAGATGTTACATGAATGCAGTCAGTCAGTTTACCTTGTGACTTGTCATCATCTAAGTAATACGTCAGATGAATGGTTTTATGTGCTAAAACTAATGCAGTCTAATAAATCATATTTTCATGATAGTTGTAGTGTTCTGTTTTTGTGAAACTATTTTAGAGAAGTGTTGGTTCTGCTTCATTTTGGTTCATTGTGGTTTGTGGTGCTGTTGAGTTGTCTGATATAAAGTCTACCCCTCACTGATAAAGGGAACAGTAAAGTTAAATCAACACATCTTCAGTACTTTTAATTAAAACTCTAAATTTTAAAAGGATACGGTTCCAACAATTTCTTCCATAGAAAAGGTTTGACATTGTCAGTGTTTTTTTTCTGTTAATAAAGCTGTACATAAAGGGCTTAGAGAGAATTCTGACAATGCATCAGATGTTGTTCTGGCCTGATCATTTCTCACTGAGGAAACAAAGAATTTCCTGCAGAGGAGGAAGACGTAGGCTGAGAGAAACTCAGCACAAGGACACTTTAGAGGGAAAAATAAGGTTAGCTGAAATAGTGGATGGCCTCATTCCAAAGGGACGTGTGATACGAGTTCAGGAAGAGAAGAGAGCACAAAGGAGATGGAAAAGTGATACACTTTAATGGAGTGCTATAAACTTTTATCCTTTGTAGATGAGCCCTGGCTTATTACGTGAGCATCCCTGTTTTCATACGAATAAACTGAATATGCAGTGAGCAGCTGATTATCTGAGTTTTGCAGAGGACAAAGACAACATTAAAGTCCCCAAATAGCCTCCTGTTTCACTGTTTATTTCTGAAATGAAACTGTCAGCTGTGGTACATTTTAACACATGAGCTGCGAGAATGGGTTTGGATGTAGGTTTGTTGTTGGCTGCTACACCCAAATGAGGGAGCATACTGCCAGACAAACAACTGTAGGTGTGAAGTGTGTGCTGCTTGTCCTGACAAGCCAGACCACCCAAATAAAGTGTTACCATCAAACAGATTTCTCCCTCACTAGCAGTTTACTCTCATATTTAGTAGATAAAACTTCAGTCAATTCAGATTGTACTTTACTTTAAAAGGTTACTTTGACTAACTTGGATGCAGAAAGCACTGATTGGCAATTGCAAGTCAAATGTGAAGATTTAAATTAGATTAATTCAGATGAAGACTGAAACATTTTTGTGGCAGTGCTAACATGTTTATCATCTCAGTTTAGCGTGTTAGCATGCTAGCATTTTCTAATTAGTACTTGAAATTGGACCTGATGATGGTGCTAAATGAAACTTACAGCTCATTCTGAGGGGAACATGAATGTCTCTACCAAATATCGTGGTGATCCATCCAAAAACTGATGAGGCCTTCACAAGAAAACACAAATATGAACTTCATAGTGGCATTAGAGGAAATATCATGGGGTCACTAAAGTCAGTAGGATGCATCATCTCAGAACAGTGACTGTCACAGTTTATAGTAGCTGTCTAGATGTCTTTTGCAAATCAAATTATCTGCAAATCAACAAGTGCTCTCCAGGTTCCTTAAGTCCTGTCTGAAAAGGGAATGTTAGGTGCTGCCTGTTGAAATTAAATTAGCATTGTGAAGTACAATGGCAGCTTAAAAAGTCAGGCGTAGGTCTTTGTCTGAGCTCTGAGGAACAAGTCAGGCGACACAATCCTCAGCCATTTTCAGCAGCCACAAGCAGTTCACTGTGGTTTGTCTCCAGGGAGAGTCGGCCTGGTGGCTCAGTGTGTCCTCTGTCAGTCCGTCCACCGCTCTGTCTCTGCAGCCAGGCTGTCTACAACAAAACAACAACATCTCTCCTCTCCTGGTTAATTCTTATTGACAGCAGCAGCAGCAGCAGACATGTCCCCTGAGCAGCCAGCCAGTCACTGACATTAACATCTGAATGAGGATCAGCAGGGGAAAAAGAACAGTGACACAGAGTGGCTCTGCTTTTATTTTGACAACGCATTAATCATTTTTGTACATCCTGTTTGGTTATTTAAATGCAGATTCTTTGAGGAGGTTTTGAGTCGGATGTTTTTTTTTCTCTCTCCCTGGCTCTTAACATTTCTCTCCTTCTGTCTGTCTGGCGGCTTTCTCCCCAAGTAGTTATTTTTATCTGACTCTTCTTAAATTTCCTGCCCTCCAGTCTTTTCCCTCCCTGTTTCCTCCCCCTCACTGTCCTTCGCTTGAGTCACAGAAACACTGTCCTTTTTCCATTTTGGACGAGGAATCAGTCTGAAAGGCTCCTCATATCTTGCACATATCAGATAGAGGCCTTCATAGATGACATGACATGATTTCAGTTCTGTCTCCTCCCACTGCTAATAACAATGTAGAATAAAATCACCATTAGTTTCTGCTTGATTAATCTTTCTTTGCAGGCATTGCATTATTGCCATCACATGTTAAAAACATGTCTGTATTGTCCTCTCTCCAACCCTCTCTTCAGTTGCTGCCCCGACCTCCTTTGAGGGACCATTTGGTAAGATTGCTTACCGCGTGAGGGCAGTCATCGACACGCCCCGCTTCTCTAAGGACTACAAAGCCCAGAGGCCCTTCTATCTACTCAACCTGCTCAACCTCAATGAGGTGCCTGACATTGAAGTGAGTGTTCAGTGCATGAATCTGAATATTCTTTCCTCACCTCTGTGCTCATTTTATTGCCTTACAAACTTTAATCTTGCTGAGTAAATCTGGGACTGGATTGAAAAAGGTTTATATATAATATATATATAGAGAGAGAAGGAGAAGAGGGGACGTTCTAATGTATCCTTCATTTGATCAACCTTTGCCTTGATAGAGGCTTATTTGATTTCATGGCAGAGCAGAATCTAATTCATTTTCTCCTTTACGCCACTGCATCATTCGCTCTCTTCCCATCATGACTGTCAGTTTCCTGATTCTCTGGAGCTTAGCAGGAACAGATAATCAGCGCAGCATCAGCTAATGAGGCTTCTTAATTACCAACAACGCACAAACAAACATTCATCCTGTGACTCTGCCTCCTCAGCATTCGAGTCATGCTGTGACAACAAAGAAATTCAGCTACCTCCTGGTGAAGACGGGGACCCTGATGCTGAAAGCGCGCAGTGACCTGAGGGGTTACGTCCCAGGTCAGGTCATCAAGTTAGCTACGGAGATCCACAACAAGTCTGGGAAGGACACGGGATGTGTACTGGCCAGTCTCATACAGGTAGACACTTGAACACAACACCTGAAAAAGACTGTTAACATTACCCCATCTCTCCAACTAACAGATACGTGTCCTCGTGGTCTTTGCCCTACCCCAAATATCATTATTATGAGCACAGCCAGTGTGCACTGCCCCCCTGAAATTTCAATTGTAGTCTGTATTGACCTTTGAGAGATTATATTATTATTATAAATCTCTGCGGGGCCTCTGCTTCAGCTTCAAACATAATCATTCATAGAACTAATCCTTTCATGTATGTCCACAGTAAGGGAGGTTTTCTTGATCCATTTTTCCCAGCAATAAGCTAGAGGTGGGTGAAGTGGTTTGAAGGTTACTATCATATCTTTTTTATGTCTGTGTTTTTTTGTTTTTTTTTTTGACACTAGAAAGTGACCTATAAGACCAAGCGGCCTGTGTTTGACCTGCGGACCATTGCCGAGGTGGAGGGAGCCGGAGTGAAAGCAGGAAAACACGCAGAGTGGAGGGAGCAGATCATCGTGCCTCCTCTTCCTCAGTCAGCATTAGCTGGCTGCAGCCTCATAGATATCGACTATTTCATTCAGGTCTGAGCGTGTGCTTGACATAATGCTAGGTTGATGGCAGCGGTTTTAGATTTACTCATCCTCTGAGCTTCCAAAGTTCTCAGTCTTTTCTTGTATGATTCGTTCAGTAGTGGAGTGCACCTAAAGGACAGCACTGTTTAATGTTTATGTATTTTGTTCCTGCAGGTGTCTGCACACAATCAGCATAATTTTAGATTTTAGAACTTGTTGTCAGTGTAAACACTGTAAATGCTGCATAGCAGCTGCTGTAGATATGCATGAAGCTGTGAACATTTTCAGCTACTTCTGCTTCATTTTTCGACAAACCAGCTCTTGTCACACTGATGAGTAATATCTTTGTTTACTGTACTCAATGCCTCTGGGTTGAAACCAGTGAATTATTGATGACGCCTACTCATTATCCCATTATACAAGTCACAGATGTATACTTTATTTTAAAAAAAGGCTCAGCAGTTTCCTAAAACAGCTTGACATTGTAGTCTGTACCAAACCTTTCAAAAGTGCATTTGCTAGGAACTTTTTTCTGTGGTGGATTAATACATATTTTTTGCTCTAGTCAGTATTTATGGCAGCAGGATGGCCTATGTGGGTCTGTGTAAACTACAGTGGACCTGTTTGTGGTGTAGTATAGTGTAACAGTGTCTGTGTAGACCAGTTTTCATCTTTATGACCACATGAATCCAAAAGTAGTGTTTGCAGTTCCTATTCGCAGTAGTTAACAGTTCTCATTGTTCAGGAAATCTTCTGGTAATATGAATGAGCTGCTGATTATATAATATTATTGATATTAACATCTAATCAAGGCCTATGTTCCCCTCACGAATCAGGAATCATCATTGTGTTACAGGTGTCACTAAAATCTCCAGACGCAGTCGTCACTCTGCCCATCTACATCGGGAACATCGCTGTGAACTTGTCTCCGTCGAGGCCCCTTCCCTCCAGTCCAGACCACTGTGTTGCCTCCATTGCACCCAGGGCTGCAGGAGTGATGCCCAGTGCCCCGCCGGCCGAGGAGGAACCAGAGGAGGGGTTGTGTGCAGGGGGCATGGACAGTGAGGAGATTCCAACCAAGAGTCACTCTCAGCAGGATCCCTCGGGTCAGCCGGTCACCATGTCCCCCAGCGCCTTCAGCCACGCTCCAGGAGCGGCGCTGCCTCCCAGCCACAGACGGCCCGATGCGTCTGCACCTCTGTTCTGTGTGTCCACTGGAGCCACCATACCTTTCTTCACCGAGGGAAACGTGACTCCTGTACCCACTTCCTGTTCGCTCATTCTCCCTCCAGAGTACAGCAGCTGGGACTACCCTCATGGTTCGTTATCTACACAGCCTCAGACACTGACATGACAGGCAAACACATGCACAGATAGAGGCTGATTAAATGCTTTGAATATTGTTTCACTACAGTCAAATCAGTTCAGTCTTTAAAAACTGCTACACCCTGGCTGATGCTGAGTCCGCAGCTGATTCTTGTAATAGTGAACAGAGGGCAACAGTTATGTTTTGTAATGCTGTGAACATCTTAGTATGGTAAGTGCTCTTGAATGCACCCTATGGCAATTAGTGAAGATAGCTGCTTTTAAAATTCAGATGAAAGCAAATAGGATGACCTGACACTGTAAGAGCTTCCACACGCTTCCAGAATTTTTATTGAACTTTTAACAGTTAGAATCATACAGTATTACTGACCGTTGTTTTGTACGTTACAGAGCCCCCACCCACATATGAGGAAAGCTGCAGTAGCGCCAACTCCAGTTTCAACAGTAGACAGTAGAGAAGAAGCAGGTGCATCATGACCACGCCCACCCACACCTGTCTGCACTCACCTCCTGACAAATCAGGACGGAGTCACGCTGGACGAAAGAGGATGGACAGTAACACCACCACCCCCACCACCCACTCCACTCCTCCCATCGCCCTAAAGATTTTTTCTTTGTCCTTTTAATGATTAAAAAAAGGGATCACATCTTATATTGAATATAAGAATTTGATTTCACCTCATGTCCCTGCAGGTGTTGTCAGACAGAACGGGTGAATATCACTGTGCCTAGAAGAAGTATTTTGGATTGTCACGCAGCATTTAGAAACATTCAGTGATTGGACCTGTTTCCTTCTTTGGGTAAAATCTGTTCTGTTTTGTTTTTTGTTATTTTCAAAGAATTGTTGCATCTGTGATGCCTTGAAAATGATTTCAGCCTGCTGAAGGCTCGAGCTTGACAAGACCAAACGTTGGCCTTTTTGGTGGCGTCATTCCTATTGTGCACTTGTTATTGTGGTCCACTGCTGTCTGTGTGCGTCTCAGCTGTCCTCATCATCAGCAGGGCAGAGATGTCTTCATGCTGGATATCAAGATGAGAGCTTACAGCCACAGATCCTGGTCTGTCTCTAGAACTAATTAAAACCCCTGTGTAGGATCTTTTTGTGATTGTAGCACGTAAAATCATGCACTCAGGGGTTTTAAAGCGAAATAATGTTTTAGGTAAACCTCTCAGTTGTGTAACTTGAAATACAAGTAGCAGTAAAGAAAAAAATAACTCTTATGAAACCAACCAACATATTTTAAAATGTTATTTATTTATTTAATTGTTTTATTGATATGAATCAAACAATTGGAATATTTAAATGTTTATGTTTAAAAAGTCTGTTTCTATACAAGATTATTTATGTTGGGAAATTTCACCATATAGAAGAGCACATGCACAGTCATGCTCTGGATTTGAAAGTAATAAATTACTTTAAGAATATAGATATGTTTTTCCTCTATGTACTGCCACCTGGTGTCAACTCATATAACTGAGAGGTTTTCCTTTGAGACCAGTTTTGTATTCAGAGGACAGTTTATCTGCAGATGAGACTCATTCTTCCTGCAGCTGGAATCAGGACTGCAGCACTGATGCAGTCTGGCTCTGCCCTCTTGTGGTCATCGCTGGTACAAGCTTTATCTCAACTTGGTCTTGAAACTAAAACTTAATCCATGCAAACTGAAATGCTTAACTGAGTCCCTGCTCCTGTGATGCACCGAGGTCTGCTGTATAAATTTACATTTTAGTTTCTTGCAGCTGTCTGTTGAGCAGAACTGACAAATAGAGGTTTGAGATACACATTGTTCATCTTTTCAGTCTCAGTAGGGAAGAGATTGTGTGTTGTGTTTTTTTCCTCCTTTTTGTTGCCTTAACTTTCTTTCAGTGTTTTGTTAGTGAGAAGAGAATCCTCTGAGATTTCTGTCGGTGCAGATGAACATACATGTGCACAACACAGCACTTTCTGACAGTTTGAGTGCATGGGTTTCTGTAAGAGTCCACAACTACTGTACATGTGTGTGCATGAGCGTGTGTGTGTGTGTGGTGTGTGTGTGTGTGTGTGTGTAAAGTATAGCTTATTTGGACAAAATGCTAACTTGACCTGAGGTCTGTTTTCAGTCAAACTCAATAGTTTTCAGATAGATTCCTTATTCAGTCTTTGTATTACACTGTCTGCTAGAGACGTTTTTGTTTGCCAGTGTACAAGGGCTGGGTGATAATTTCAGTTTTAATTTTCAGTGTAATCATATCAAGATATGATCTTATTTTAAACTGTTGTCCAAATTAATTTATCAACAAAATTAGTTAGTAAGGTCTTTGTTTTGCACATATGAAAGGTTTGGTCTTGTGTAATGCATAACAGTTCATTGCTTTAAGAACAGTTTGATTATTTTATATCTCATTTTGCATAAATTTGTCTCATTGTGTCATATGTTCATGACAGAAAATATCCGTATTTTATCACTTTGATTTTAAGTATAACACCCAGGCCCAGCTGTTGTAAAAGCATCAGCACGTATTCACTGTCAGTTTCCTGTGGGAAACTAATGCCACTGAAAAATCTTAAGCACAACTGCTGTACTGAACGTCTGTGTGACTATTGATGTGATTGTCTTAGTTAACCACATTGAACTACAATTATTATTCAAACCTGTGAATTCAGAAGAAAAAAAAAAGCAGTTCTGGTGTTTTCTCCCTGTGGATCATGTTGCCACGTTGTTTTCCAGATCCTGTGTGTTTTATTTTTGACCTTTTTCACAGACAGACTACTTTTACTGTTAGAGATCTGGCATTCAAACACTGATATTCTGGCTCTACATTATTCTGAACGCATGCCTTAAACAGTCTGGATTCCCACTGCCCCCGGAGCCTGTGATGGTCTCTCTTCTTCTCTGTCAGGGAGGACATCAGGGTGTTGCTCCTGCAGTTCCTCCTGTCCTGCCTCCTGTGGACTGTGCTAAGTGCACTTGATGTATACAAATGTAGCTTTTAAAAACAGTGAGGACACTGGACCTTGGACCTGTTGAACTTTTTTTTCTTAATTCTTGTTATGTGCAATTCCTCTCATCTCTAAGAATGCTGCAGCAGCAGCTTAGTTTCCTGAAGTAATTTCACGCTGCCTTTTATTGATCCTGATTCTGTTGAATTCTTTTCCACCAAAAGGTACAATAGCTTTACAGTATGAAGCCCCACTTGTTCTGTGTTTTTATTTCAGTCTCTCCTCCTCACATATTGATGAGTGGTGTCTGGTTTTGTATTTTTCTACTTGTAAACTGTTTACAGGTGCAGTATGCAGATACTAATGGTAGCACCTCAATCAGTAAATGTAATATTTCAACTTACAGTGCAGAATCAAACTTGTACTGTACAGTATAACAATAAAATTATATGACATGCATTTTTGTTGTTTATGTTGACAGAGTCAGCTTTGTGGTTCTGAGATGGGAGCATGCGTCTCTTATTTCCTTTTCTTTTGCAAACATGAATACATATAGACACAACTGATCCAGAGCTAGATCTAAGTGTAAATGGTCAAATTTCTGGAGAATGTGTGTACAACAGCAGGAACGCTTACAGGCAGCTGCAGCAAAGTATTTCATTATACTAAAATTATTATATTATTTAAAAAGGCAAGCTCAGAGAACAGAAAAAACGATTTAGTATGTTTGCAGTTTAAATTATGAGTGGGAAATAAAATGGATGTTAATAATTTTATAGCCCCAGAGAACAGAGCAGCTGGTTAAGAGCTCACTGCCAAACATTCAGCAATGCAAACAATACTGAACATTGAAATCTCGAAATAAATAAATGAAAATAAACATTAAGATTTCCCTTAATAATAATGCTTCTCCGCTGATTAGACTTTTGGCTTCACCGCTTGCTTTTTGCACTACAGTGATAGCAGCCGAAAAGCTACGGATGCCTTCGGCTATCTCCGTCTGGCACATGACACAAGCCTTCGTAGCGGCGCATGCGTAGTAGTTTGATAAAAAAAAAAAAAAAAAAAAAAAATGTCCCGCGGCTTTGCTCGGCTAACGTTCACGAAATATTTATTACACAGGAATCATTTGTCAGCTGTAGCCTTCCTGCTCGATGTCGACGGTGACTTTGTGTTTGCGGACGACTGGAATGTGACTGTTTGGATTATTAGTCGCGCTGGGTCTTTGTTCCCAGTCGGTGAAAAACTCCATTAACCGTCAGTCCTCTGTTTATTGTCTCACGTCACGCGGTAGTATTATTCAACGGGGGAGGTTTAGCCTTTATTCCGCTGCACTGGCTGAATCAACTGGCTGGGTCAGTGGCCGCTGCTGAGGTGCTGCAGCCCGGGTAGTGAGCAGTCTGCGATGGAGAACTGAAGTCATTAACCGCCGAAACCGTGGTGTTAGCCAGCGCCCAACAAGTCCACCATGATGTCCGTAAGTTGTGTGTTTGTAGTTTGCTACAGTGTCATGTACAAAGCCAGTGCTGTGTGTGTTACTTGAATGAGTTATTTTGCATTTTACGGGTCAGCATGTTGCGTTGAGTCACTCGGTGTGTGGACAGCATGTGATTTGGATCGTAGGAAGCAGCTGGCCATGAGGAACATCACAAGAGCCACATCTATATGGGTCGTAAGGTTTTGACCCACATAGTCAGAGCATCCAGTTTGCAGGGGAGAGGAAAAGTTAGCTAGAACATCATGTTACCTGTCACAACTTGAAAACACCTGGGAAATCTTTAAGCTCCTTTTAAAGGGCCCATTTAACAATAATTGGGCGAAGTCATTTAAACAAAAACCTTAAAATCTCAGTTGTAATATTAAAATGAAACTTAAAGCCTGGGTATCTCAAGCAAAAATCTTTATAAACTGATTATAAAATGGTGAAATGAGTCAGTAGTCACCTGGCAGGTTGGAAACTCTGCATGAATGTAAAGCATGCAAAAAACCCCACAGATCCAGCCCTTGGCACTGACTGTTTGTAGTAGAAGCAGTAGTCCTGGTGTTTGTGGTTTCAACATTCACCTGGCAATCAAACACCTGGGTTTCTCAAGCAGTTTGAAAGATAAGCTCACAATGATCACCCTGCCTGACCACGAGTTGGATTGTTGACTCAAGTGTCTATATTTGACTTTTATCTGCGATGTTTTCAAGGTGCCTCAAATACTCATGTTCTCCATCTCACTATACTTCTACTCTGTTTATACTCTTGGCGCTTTGACCTTGCAGGTCATATTTATTCATTGAAGCTGTTCCTGAGACTCTATTCACTCTTGTTTCTTGCTGCTGTAACATGTAAATAAAGTATATCTTATCTTATTTCTGTAAATTAAGTGTTTGACATGAATAGAATTGGATTTTAGTGGAACTGATACAACGTAAAGTGACATGAAGTTAATAATGCTCATTATAATGCACAACCAGTTCTTTCTCTTTTCCAGCTGTCACATTTTCCTCCCTCAGTGTTTTACTTATTTTAGTAGGTCTGATCATTTCCAATAATAACCTCACACTCACCAAGTTAATTGCTAAGATTTGGGACCATGGTGACTTCACTAAGAAGAAGTCTGGCAGACAAACAAACCCCAGTGTTGACAAGACATGTTTGGAGGAAACACACATCACCATTTACAGTTCATATCTGACCTAGTATACCTGCTGCAGCACATTTTAGGTACACCTGCTTTCATTTTTACCTCCAAACTGTTTGCTTTTTTGCAGCCTTTCTGATTATCTATATATATATTGCTGTATCTTTGTTGTCTAGATCAGCAGATAAAATAACAAGTGAGGTTGCACGCAAAAATGATTCTTGGCCAGATTCAAACAGACATCCTGGTTACATGATATGCACATGAAACCATTAAACCAGATGGATGCCTCTCCCACTGTGTGTTTGTGTTTCACATGGCTGGAAAGGACAACAGTCTGATATCATCATGTGCTGATGGAGCTGCCACACTTTTATCTTTTTAAGTCTATGAAGCTTCTCTTCATGGACAGTAATACTAATATACAGTAATAGGATGCATTGATAAACAATTTAAATGATTAAGAGATTATTAGACTTGTTGATCAATATTCTGTTGATTCACTAATAGTTTAAACAGCCTAATTGTTGCTGCAGTAAAAAGGAGATCACATTTAGACCCTCATCACTGTGCAGCTGGTGAGAGACAGTCAAGCATGGACAGGTGGTGACTTAGCAGGGAAGAGGTGGTGAGAGTCTGGCAGCGACTAGGCAGCTGACCGAGTCATAGACACACACATACACACACAAACAGTACATTCCTCTGTCAGCCGCACATCTACAGCAGCAGGGCTGAACAGAGGGCGCTTTTGTGGGACAATACGTCCTGTAATTGTGAGGCAAGATCCGCTGAATGGATGTTTGTTTGGAACAGTGTGAAATTACTTTTTTTGGTACTTAGGGAATTCAAAAGTTCTGTGTTGAACAGAGGAGGTTTTGACAGCAGAGAAGAAAATAGAGGTAATTCTGTGCACGTTAGAAATTTTACACGAGACAAATGCTGAAGCAGGAGTCAAACACTGCTTCTCACAGTCCTCTTAAAGGAGGAGTGGACTAATGACAGAGCAGTGCAATAGCTCTCACGGTTGGGTAACTTATCTTGTTGGGAAGGAGGATTGAGGTCAGTGTTGTTGGAACATCTGGTCCTGCATTAATGATGTTTTTCGGGATTAAAAGGTGCCACAGCAGTTGACCAGTGAACAGTACTCAGCTCAGGAGGCTTTCAATAATTCTCTCTCTCTCTGTTTTTTTAGATGACTTTTGGGGTGTCAAGCAGCGTGACGCTGCTGTTTGACTTCTGGGATGTGCACGGACCTGCAGGTAAGCCCCGGAATATCAAACGGCTCCTCCGCCTCAAAGGAAGGAAAGTGGTGGGAACCAGTCCATCTGGTTGGAGCATACTGCAGTGTTGTGTCAGCATTTCTGTTTCCTGATTGATACATAACATCACACCAAACTTGAGCAAGTGTATTGACAAACTTACAGTATGTTTAAAGCAGACATGAATAGACCTGAAACATGGTTCTAAAAAGGTTTCCTTTGTGGAGGACATCTTGCATTCATAACAGTTACACTGGATTCCAATGGTGACAGTTTCCCAGCAAAAAATACATGAAACCTCTCAAACCACTCCTGGAGCTTAACCCCTCTATTCATTGTCAGTCAAGTGTACCCAGTTTTAGAGCCTGACCTGACCATTATTCATGTTGTAGCAAAAACTGTTGTGGTAAGGATCCCTTCAATCAGTTTGATGAAGAGTTGTGACCCTGATTAAGTAATTACAGAGCAGTGCATCAGGTTGAGGACTATAAACATGTTTATAGACCTCTGAGTGTTTAGGATGTGTTGACACAGTCCGCTGTACCTCAGTGTGCCCCATCCTCAAAGAAATTACCTAAATTAAAAGAACACAATTTGGTCTGTACTAAAAAGTATTCAGATTTGATTCCCCCGTCTTTTGACATGGAGTTCTGTGTGTTTGTGTGTCCAGGGATGGTGCTGTCAGTGTTCGTGGTCCTGCTGCTGACAGTTTTCTATGAGGTGCTTAAAGTGTGGAGGGTGTGGCTGGGAAGTAGCTCTAAGCTAGCCCAGCCTCAGTCTCAATACGCTGCCCCTCCATCCTCCCGCAGTGACAGCATTTCTGTACTGAACAGCAGTCCCTCTGAATCCTCGTTGACCCTCCAGTCTCAGCCTCCAGCTTCAAACACCAGGAACAGGTCAGAGCAATTGTGAAATATGATTAAGTTGGAAAATAAAAACACTTTTTGGAAGCTGGTCCTCATCAAATAATAAAAAGCGCATCAACCTAAAATCCCACAAGCTGTTATATTCTTAGTGCTATCATGACCCTGATTATCTGCTTTTATCCAGATGTCTCTGACTGTTATTAAGCTGTGTAACTCACACGTTTCTCCTCTTTCCTCCTCCTCAGCTGGTTGCTGCACGGTATCCAGACAGTCCTCCACATGCTGCAGGTGTCTCTCGGCTACATGCTGATGCTGTGTGTCATGTCCTACAACACCTGGATCTTCCTCGGGGTCATCGTGGGCTCTGTTATCGGTTATTTCATCTCGTTCCCTCTGCTGGGTCAAATCTGATGGTATGAACAGTTCAGACACTGAAACAAAGACACTAGAGGGTTTTTTTCCTCCTTGAGTTAAGAGGATCACTTGCCCTGGATACTAAATGGGAAACCACTTGATTGACTAATTCGTGATTATAACCATAGGGATGATATGTATAATTTAGTGTTTTATGAGGTGGTTCCTCTGTGTTAAAAAAAACATTTCTAATGTTTCTGAGGCATTTTCTTGTTTTTCCTCTCAAACATCTATGATATTAATGCATGTGAAAAATGTTTTTTAGTCTCCAAGGGGGCAATGCTGCTTGCTTAAACTCTTCTCCTTGTGTTTATTTATCCTTAAATTGTATGCAAAGATTTGAGAGGAAGAGCAGAACAGGTACAGCTGAACAGAAACAGGAATGGGAAGTCATCCACTGACAGATGTTAATAGAAAGTGCTCAGTTTACTAAGAAACTTTATGACACTGGAGATGATTCAGAAATGACATTTCTGATAATTCATCCCAAAGACTTTAATGTTTTTGACTACTTAAAAAAAAAAAGCATTTTGTGGATGGAGCCGACAGCATTTTTAAAGTATCAAACACTGAATTTCAATCTTTTTTGCAGGATTTTGAGTGAAACCTAAAAGTGAACCAATATTTTCAGTCTCAGGTTCATGAGACTGTGACTTGGTCAGTTTGAGGAACAGACTCGTGTGATTATTTTAGCTTGTAAACTTTTCTTGTGTGTCCTCTGGGTAACAGATCAGAGTTAGTCTTGCATGTATATTGGAACAGTGAAAGCAGATCATGTGGTTTTGTGGCAATCATTGACAAACCACGAACATCAACAAAAAAAACAGTGAGTGAGTGCCTTGCAACTGATAATTTCAGATGTTTTCTATTGAAATATGATCCTCTTCTCCTTTGAGAGAGTATTTACAACTATTTTTGTAACAGATCCTGACAAGGGAAACATATGCAAATATGTCTGATGATTTAAAGTTGTTTACTGTTGAATATCAGTTTTCTTAGTGATGGTTTTCTGAACTGAATAAAAAAAATCAAAGGACTCACTGACAAAAATAAAGAATAAAGTTGATGAAATAATTTTATTCATCCATATTTTTCATATATATGTATTTAAAGAAGACAAAAGTGAGCTGTTGACACCTGCGTGTTTACACACCACATAGTCAGGTTTTATAATAAATAAACAGGAGAAAGTGACAGTCAACGGTCCACTGTTGGAAGTAATGGGTCTTCGGTATGAATAGTGTGAAGGCAGTGGCAATAGGTGATTTCACAACAGGACACTGACTCATAACATTGGAAAGAGGAAAGAATTGCAGCTCTCTTCTCAACATTTAACACTAATTTGCAGCTTGGTCTGTTAACTACAGATGGTAGATAAGTGAAAATAATTCACCCATTAGAGCGTGTGATGCTGACAGCAAAAAATGTGGTAGCACTTTATTTTACAGGTTCTAACATTTCCTGTAATTTTATAAAAGAAACTGATATGTAAATACAAATTCATGGGACGTTTCCCGGAAAGGACGACAGTACATCATTTGGCACTAATTATATGAAAAACCTAGGTTAATATGCTAAATTAATATGTATGCACTTTATTCTATCTTTATTCGATTTCATTGTGTCACCATACTTTTAATTCTATGAATGGTACCTCTGTGTATTATAGCACCTTCAATATTACATGTCTGTCCAACCCTGAGAGCAGTCTCTCCCATCTGTTGTCCTTTCAAGAGTTTGTCCTTTTTTTCTCTGTTTTTTCTTTCCTTTTTCCTGAATCTAAGGATGGAGGTTGTCATCTGTTGTACACACTTGGGACTTCAGACTATATACTGTATATAAAGCTGGTATACTTCCAGTTAATTCGTTTAAATTAATTGTTAGTGTAACTTTGATTCTTGTACTTGGCAGGTCAGCTGAACATGATGCAAAAATTTGTCAGCAGCTAAACTTACAATTCACCTCTACGCTCTGTGCTAAATACAATTTAATATTAAAATAGTTCAGTCTAGGAAACATCCTAGAAAAGCCTTTAAATAAAGCACAAACAGTTACAGGCTGATTTATTTCAGGAATTAAAGCCTAATATTTACAGTTTATCAAACCTCTTGGTTTTATGGAACACTTTAATCATCAGTGCCCCCTTTCATGATTTACAGTGACACAAGATGAACGATTATCTTCCACTAGGATAAATATCAGTTATAAAGTCTCTTCTTTTATTTATTTATTTTACACTGGTTACGGACATAAAACTCTTCTAAAAGCCAGTTTATCCCTGTCATATAAACCCAAAACAAAAATCTGTACAGCTTGATACCAATATAGAAGTGAATATGTCTGACTTTGGGTGAACTGTCCCTTTGACCCAGAATAGCTGAATTAAATAACAAAAGACTGGTTTCAAATAGAAAAGGACTCAAAGCACTTGAATGATAAAACATCACTAGAAGCCAATGTTAGGAATCTCCCTCAGGATCATTAAGAAGGCTTTAACTCACAAACTCACAGGAAACAGTGTGTTTTGGTTATTTTCACACACAGAAGTCAAAAAAATTAAGTTTATACTGAAACATCTTGAAACATAAAGGCCATTTGTAAAATATAAGAAATGCTTACAAAGTAAACAAATTACATATTAAAAAAAATACATTTTACAAAAATAGATAGCGATATTTGAAAAAAAAGAAGATGTTGTTAAAATAAACATACAAAATCCAGAAACAACTAAAGATTGATTATAGCACCCCCTGCTGCCCAGGTAGAGGCTGCGATCATTCACCTGCACTGTAGTTAAAGGCACAATCTGTAACTTACTTGACATAAATGTGAGATATATTGATGATAACATTGGCTGTGCTGTGCTTTCACACATTACTGATGTAAACATTCGTAACTTAGATGTAGTTGTACTTTTGTGTTTCTCCAAGTTTAAATAAGTGTATTATCACTAAAATTTTGTTATTGTGGTGGACCCTGTTGATATACAGGCCACATAAAGGAACCTGACATACATAAATTAGTGTCATATAAAGAATATGAAGAAAACTTGAGATTCACTAAGCTGCATAGAAATGAACCAATCACCAAAGAAATGTTTTAGAGAAGTGTAGGGGAGGATGGGAGAGTTGGTTTCAGAGTGTGCAATATTAACAACAATAAAGACAAGGCGACCTTTAACCTTTAAATACAATCCAGATTCACTCCATTTATCTCCCAGTAGATGTTATGCACACTCAGATGGTTTCCTCTCCAGGTACATAGCTGTGTGCAGAACATTGTCTTCCTACGTGAAAGTCACTTCCACTTCTACCGGGTCAACGATTTTGTCCTCTCCATTCAGACCGTTTGTGATTGGCTGAGACACACCTTCATCCAGCTCCTCGCTGGTCGGTGACTGGAAGCCACTGTCGTCACGTGAGCTGGAGTCTGTAGTCACCGGTGGCGGTGGTGACGACTCAGAATCTGATTCTGTAGCAGAGACCTCAGCAATTGGTCCAGTGTTATCTTCCTGTGCGGCTGTCTCTGTTTCCTGGATGGCTGCTTCCTTCTGATGCTCCTTATCAGCTTCCTGCTTCTTGCCTCCCATCAGCTGCTGGAGGATTGTCTGCGGGGACGTCTTGTCTCGTGGAGATTTCCTGGGGACATCCTCCACTACAGTGGTGACATGTGTCACCTCCTCCTGCACCCCATCCTCCATGGTGATGGTGCCAGTGGTCACCTCCAGTCCCATTGGTAATATCGCTCTGCTCTTCCTCTGACACTGGCAGCACCACCTCCATTTTTGGATTAATCAGGTCCCTGATTTCGTTCACGCTATCAGGAGACTTGGGGCCTAGGTTCTCCTCCTCCTCCTCCTTCTCCTCCTCCTCCTCCTCCTCCTCCTCTTGGTCCTCCTTTTTTCCCTCATGCACCTCAACATCCTCCTCAGGGATAAGCTCCACACCTGGAACTTCCAGACATGGACTCATAGGGCAGAGGCACCCCGTCCAGCTGGATCATGGACACCACTTGCTTGCGTCTTCTCCCAAAACTCCCTCCATCAGTACTGTCGCCGGCAGGACCCTCTGGCTCATCGCCCCCAAATTTAGCAGCCCAGTCCACTGGTGGGGTTTCTCCGAGCAGGTGCAGGTTGGGGATCACTGTTTGTCAGAATGATGCTGTCCCTGTACAGATTGTGTCTCCTCTGGACGGCTGCCTCCTTCACAGCTGGACACAAAGAGAAACAAGAGAATCAATCACTGTCTCAGCAAGCAAGTTAGATAATGTACTTTAATTACATGCTGTATCATCGCTAACTACCACTGCTGTTGCCATGACAACAACAACTTCTAAATCTTTTTTTTTGGGGGGGTGCCTTACCCATCATTATGTCCTTTGTGACAGACTGCAGCACCACCTCCTCGTACATATTTTCCACCAGCAGGAAACGGGAGAAGTCCTCAAAGATTAGCTCTTTGAAGGGAGGCAGCTCCTGGGGAAGGAGGTAACAGGCATTAGCTTCAGACAAAGTTGCCTAATGCAACTTATTGCATTTATTATTTCTGATCCCTTCAGTTGGCATTCATCCTGGGACACCCCTGCATGTGTTTCCAGGAAGAGTTGAACCAAAGCCACACTCATCCACATGCTAACTTTGGTATTGATTTAAAATTCAGAGCTTGAAGAAGTCACACTACTGTAATAAAAAGAGGTAAGAAAGATGATATGAGTGTTGGTTGCTACTCACAGGTGAGCAGGACGGCGAGAGCTGCTGGAGCATGTATGGGATGATGATCTGCAGCAGAGCCTCTCTGAAGAACTTCTTGCGTACTGTGCTGCTGTCATAATCATATTTCTGACAGGGAGAGACCAGAGATGCATCTAGAGCTCAATTTACATCTTTCAACAAGCTAGATACCACTATGGGTAACTGAAAAACATGTTTTTGAGATGTTGCTAAACTGACTATAAAAGTCTAATACAATATGTTCTATTTTTCTAATTTGTCTGTTTTACCTTGAGAACCCTGTCCTGGCATCGCTGGATGGTCTTGCACATGTCATTTTCTCCCTGGGCCTCCAAAGACTGGTTAAGCAGCTGCTCAAATGTGTACACAGCATTGTCCATTTGCTGTCAAAATAATTTATTGTGTGTTATACAGTGTTAGTGCGTCACCTCACAATTTCTTTACAAATTGTCATACTCTTTTTGTCCAGCAGGTGGCAATAGAGACTTCACCACAAACAGGACAGGTTGCTGGGGTGAGCTGTCTTCCTATGAACTAGGGAGTGTTTTCAGGCATTCAGGCATGCTGATTCTTTCTGTGGTAACAGAGAGAAGGGCTGTGACACCTCACCTCCCTCATGAGGATCTGAGCTCTGCTGACGAACACCGAGGGACTGGAGACGTCGAACCTCTGCTGCAGCCCCTCCAGATTGAGCTGCTCCACCTTCTCGTAGCAGCTCTGCATCTTCACGGGGTGGAAGGCGAGCATGGACAGTCTCTCCATGTGCTGCAGAGGAAGGAAGATAAAGGAGGGTGAGATAAGTGGTATGAGCATCATGGAAAGATGGTGCTCAGGCCAAACTATTACTGTACACTTCAGTGAAGCATGACTCACCTCTCCCAGTTTCTCCTTGCCCCCTCCATTGAGCGAGTTCTTGCTGATCTCCACCAGCTCTTTGAAGAAAACGTCCCTAACCTCAGAGAAACCTCTGCTGGTGGGCTCCATCAGGGCCTCAAGGATGGAGCTAATGTAGGGCTGGATGTTGGTTCGTAGAAGCTGCTCTGCCTTGGGCAACACCAGAGCTGCACACCGGAGGAAAAAAGAAAAACATATTCATGGTTAGTTGCTGCAGCTTGTAAATATGCAACACATGAGGACTAAGTCAAAGCACAAAGAAAAATAAAGGCGTGGCGCTGACCTCAAATGACCTGCCAAAAAAAATCATCACTATGTACTGTTTAAAACCAGGCTGAAATGGTTGGTATGTATGCAATGCAATGACACTTAGAGTAAACACTTTTGTGCTGTTTCCATGGAAGCCCAGCAGCTTTCAATTTCACCCAACTCAGATACAGCAATGGTTAGACGTAACCTCTGAGCTAAAAGAGACGTCTCTCAGACTTATACATTGCCCTCATGTAAGGTGAACCTGCATTGTTTTGTTGACTTGTAGTTTTGAGCCTTGTCTGTGGCATAAAGTCAGAAATGGCCCATGCAGTACAGATAATGGAATGCAGTTCTGCCACTTGAGCTCAATGCGAAACGGTACACATGAAAAAAAAAGAGCAGCCTGTGCCAAGTCAACTTTTGAAAAGAAAGTTGACAGGCTCAGCACTCAAAGGGTGGATGGTCTGATGCAGTAGAAGCCAGCTAATCAAACAGAGTAAGCAAGATACAGAGGAATGAAAGGACGGAAACAATAGACCTCAATACAAAGCAAAAGCTGTGAGGGGGGAAAGTGCCGAGAGTAAGACGAGAGGTGGAAAATGTCAGATACGGAGGGATGGTTAGTTACAGAGCAAAGGCCTCGTTTGTGCCAAATGTCCGAGCAAACTCATCGGAAACTCAAGTACTCTGGTGTTATTCAGTGACCAGACTGATCGCTCTGCTGTGCCAGTAATCCCTGAGCCAGAGAAACCACAGCTTCATCTCACTCAGGAAAACAGTAGGCGAACAATGAAGCATGCAGTTGAGGTCAGGAAGATCGCATTACATGGCACAGCAAGCAGCAAGTGAACCAAGTCATTTTGAACAGCATGTTGGATGTGTGTGAGAAGGAAAGCAGAGGTGGTCTTCAGTTAGATGATAAATTTATTTCTGTCTGTCTACTCTTGACTTCGATCCATTGCTCTGGATTATTAACTTATTTTGTTTAATAAAACCATTATTGATTATTGCGAGGGGAGAATAAGAAAAATCATGAAGAAAAAACTGTTACATATAAATTTGTTTTCACCTCGTATCTTGCTGCTGACATGTTCTTTAGACGTGATGATCTGGTCCATGTCGGTTCGCAGTCTGGCGTCCAGCGGAGCTCTGTGGGCCTCACAGGCTTCTACTAGTGCTTCATACTGAGCGGTGGTTTGAGACAACACCTGCTTGTACACAGCATCAGAGATCTGGAGGAGAGAGTCGTTCAAGAACATTATTTGCTTGTTTTCTTCTCTCCTGCGTTTGTACAGCAGCGTGTTGTACGGTATGATGGGAACTCACCAACATCCAGTTCCTCTGCCTCTGCTGCATTTTCCCCTTCAGACGAGGACCAATCATGTTTCTTAGCTCGGGGTAGGAGGGTCTCCATCACCAGATTAGCGAGAATCTGTACACAGACAACATACTAGTATTCATGTATTTTTATTTGTAGTGTATTTATATGCACAGGTAAATGAAATAAAAACATCCTGACACTACATCTCACTGGATTGTACAGGATTGGCCTCTGCCTAATGGTCCTTGTAGTTCATACTGTGAAGGTCAGGCCCACCTATCCACCAGTTACAGGAAGTCATAGTTACCATGGCAACGTGCCAACTGTGGATTTTTACACAAGAGGCGCAGTCAAAAAACAACCAATATCCTCCACCCAAAGAAAAACAAAAATAACCCATAAAAAAGTACAGCCTCTCCTGTGTGGTTACATGGATACAGTGGGGTGATTGAGATGATACACAGCTGGATAAAGAGAGGCAGGAAGGCTGGTCATAGTGGCACTGCCCTCACAACTCACAATCACACACTCACACACACAAGCTCAGCACCTCCATGAGGTTTTAACTAAGCTAAACTAAATATTTGGTGGAGCATGTTGCTGGGTAATGAATGGCTGGGACAAAGGCAGAGCAGTATTTCCACACAGGATCAGAAAGGTCTGACAAACAAAAGGTATACTGTAGCTTGTTTGTCTAAAAGCTTGCTAGTCTTGAAGCGCTAAATGAAATGATGTTTTTCTTCTGTATTATTGTCACACCGGTGGCTGTGAATGTTTTTACCTTGGTCTGTACTGTATCTCATACACCAATTTATTTTGTGCCACTTTTAATGTATGCACAGTTACAGAAAAATGTATTCAACTCTCACACACATCTATGTTATAATAAAAAGGCTTCAGAAAGTATAGAGACCCCCTCATTTTTTGCACACTTTATTATTTATTGTACAGGTTAATTCTAGTAGGATAAAGGTGCATTTTTTGATGCTTAACAAATGCTTCTCATCCCATCATATGGAGCTTGTGATGATCTACCAGGATGAATAAGGTAAACCGCTGAAATTCCAGACATACAAAGGTTGTACACACTTCTACAAAGTAGTGAATTTAGCGTCTGTAGCCTGTATTTTCATAAATGAGAAATTTCACTTTTTGATTTTTAATAAATTTTAATAAACTGGCAAACATTTTGGGTGATTGTGGGTCACTTTCTGTAGACTGTATGGCTTACTTTGCCACATTTTGTCTGAATCTTTACTGTATTTTATTCTATATTTATTTTCTACTGAAAATAAGATGTATATAAGTATATGTATGTGAAAAATACCATATTCCTAGTCTAGCTCATAGTCTGTAGCTATGGAAAGCCAACTCTAGTTGAGCTGCTCTGCTAATTTACATTGACACGTGACATGCTGTGGCTACAGGTGCAGTATATTGAACACCTGAAAAAAGGCGGTCCATTTAAACCGTCGATGCCCCGCCCACTGATTTGGGCCGTTACTCTACTCACTTAAAACACTGTATTCAACACATACCTGTATTGTTACTAATGTATCAGTTGTCAGTTGTTGATTGTATCACCTGTTGTGTTACCTGAAACTTGAAGCTAACCAGTAGGATTTTGTTCTGCTCTGCTGCCGCCTGCTTCAACAGGTGAGGACAAGCTGCTGTGTACTTCATTTAACGCAGGTAAGTCAGGTTATTACACTGTCGGTTGAACTGGTGTTTGTGTGAGTTGTTATGTCGGTAAACTGTGGGGCTAATGGGCTTTTTTCACAGCGGACATTTTAACTTGTTATGGTAGGAAAAGCGCGGGTGTTACTAACAACAATAACCACTCAGAAATAGCATCCTTTAGCATTAGCTGTAGCATTAGCTGTAGCTAATGCTAAAGGACGCAAAGAGACAAATGACCTGTGTTACGTTAGCATAAAAAGCTAACACCGTCATACTGTCTGCCTGCTGCACAAGTTAGAAGCAGAATATATCAGACAGTGGATAAATGCCAGATGTTTTAGGTTAATGCTGTCAGCTGTCCCTCATTCAAAAACTGACACCCTAAACTCATGTCAGATACTGAACCTTAAACAGTCTTTAACATACAGCAACTGTTTGAGCTGTCTTATCGTAAAACTGCTACGTATCCTTCCAGTTTCAGTGTAAAACCATCCACAGCCTTATAAAATCCATGGCTCTGACCAGATCACTGCTAACTTTGCACTCTGAGCAAACAGGTACATTTCTCTCTGGGGTATATTAAACATTTTTCACTCATTACGTTTGCTATTTGTGCAGTTTTAGGCACAAAAACAATGTTTCATGTTGATTTCTTCACAAACTCTCAGTCATTTTGGATTGTTTTCTAATCCATGCTGATGACATTGCCAGGAAGTAGTGAGAACAATTCCAGGGATCCCTGAAACTGAAGCAACTAAACAGAATTCAACCATTACTTATTTTATTATTTATGCCTGTGCTTTTCCTACTGTGACATCTCAAAACATGCTTCATGGAAAAAGGCACATTTAACCAATAACTGGCTTTTAATTTCTGCTCTAATGCTGCTACCATCTACATATGTGCTGTATTTCCATTAGTATTGATTGTGGGTTACTTATTATGGCGACAGCTATTTTTTTCTGTTGGCTATTAATTGTTGATTTTGAACATTCAAAGGCATTGTAATGCTTTCATGTATAGTGCTGATATATCCATAATAATCATGTCTGAGTGCTGTGAATGTTTTGGTCTGATGTGGTCTTGCTGGTTTTTGTTTTGTGGTGTTTCCTCTTGGCTCAGTGCAAACTCTGCAGCTTTAACATGTCCATGCAGTTGAGTATAACTGTAATGTTCAGAGAAGTATACAGAAACTGAGCTACAGGCAGGAAACAGATTTAATGAAGAGAAGGTGACTCCCACAAACACACAGAGGGACTATGAAGCTCTAGCAGGAGACTGAAAGGGACTTATTCAGATGGGAGACCCCAGTCAACAGTGTGCGAGTATATAAGTGCGTGTGAGGGGTGGGGTCCTGTTGCTGTCTCTTTGAAGGTCTTGTGTAAGTGCGTTCTTGTTCTGAAGTGTGAGGAGAGGGTGTGTGTTCATGATGTCAGATGGAGTGTTTTCTTCCTGGAAAGCAACCCTGCCTCTGAAAAATCTCTCTTAGCCAGTGCACATCATCCATCACAGTGGCATCTGAAGAGGTTGAACTATGACCCCGATCTGAACTTTGGACAGGTACTCAGTGACTGTTTGAAAATTGTTCCTGAAAAATCTCTTTTAACTGTCACCTGCGGCAACAATACTGTTCAAGTCACAATATCCTCAGTGTCGGTCTACCTCCCAAGAGGGAAACATAAGCCAGCAGGCCACAAAGGTGGTTCCCTCTCAGAAACTACAGGCAGAGCTGAACCTCTCAAAATGAGGTAGTAGTAAAACTACTGGTGCATTTAGGTGCTCCTCATCAACTCGTAATGTCAAACACTTCCAATGTGTCACCTAGAAGTTGTACTGTGATTAAATTTGAGATCCTGACCTGTGGGGGGGTCCCGCACATCATATCCCAGGTCCCGTAGTGTCCCTTTGCTTGTCTGTGACGTCTCACCGTGTCGGTGAAGGCCGGAGTCTGAACGGTGCAGTCCTCTGACAGACCTGTTGGGGACAATAAAGAGCAGAATAGATCAACAGATTACCCAAATAAGACCCCCTGTTCAAAAAAAGACACAGTTGCCTGAAATGGTCTTGGTAGTAAGATGGTGGATGCAGTTTTTTTTCTTGGCGTATAAGTCAGACCTCACAATGCTCTGCAACAACTAAATGGGTGTTTACTTGGTATGAGTTATGTGGATATTTGGATGTTTCTTTGACTTCTGCAAAATCCCACACTAACAACGGTTTCCATAACATCTGAGTCACCTCAGTGGGAGACGGTCTCCGAGTGTAATTCCGTCACAGTTGCTAGAGTCTAGGACAACACATGCAAGCTCGGCCCCTGTCACACATGGCTGTGTCATCCCTCAAAACAGGAAGATGCTAAATTGTCAGAGGACACATTTAATGTGGTTGCTATGGTTACCGCCCCTCCCAGCTGACAGGACAATCGAAACGGCAACATGCGTGCGTTTTCAGGAAGTTGGTTCTTAGCATTTGCTTGTGTTTAAGTGATGAAAATACACCACTAGCCAAAGAGCTGCCTCTCTCAAGGCCACAGCGCCAAGGGACACCTGAGCGCTGAAAGTCATGCGTCCCTCACAAAAGAGTATAAACAGGTATAGAATAAAACAGCCCTATAATTAGCAGTTTGTCCTTCAGAGCAGTTCCTCCTTTTAATTAAAGTGACTCATGTTTCAGTTGTGTTTTCTCCAGTGGCAACAAGAAAGCGTCTGTCCTTCAGATGCACAAATTTGTAATTAAAGGATAGTTTTGTTGCTTTTCAACCCAGCCCTTATTGAAATGTTGTTTAACATTATTTACTATGGGAAACAATGTAGTGCAACTTTAACCATCACAGCCAAAGCTAAGCCATCTTTTACTGCGCCTAAACACTTGTAAGTTCAACATAATTCCATCTTGCAGTGGTAGAAGAAATACTTTTAGTGTAAATGCCACTGTGATACTAACCCTAACCCTCTAATGACCAAAATGAACAAAAACAATAGGCTAATGTTTATGATGATCGATGTCCCTACAGGCATAAAAATGTGAAACGGCTCCAAACAATTACAAGAAGTCACATTCCTGTACTTACTGCTCTACTGTAACTGAACTAATTTTTGACATTGTCAAGACATGCCTCTGTGGGCCACTACACAGAGGCATGTCTTAACAGTATCAAACATTTCATGCAGAGAAATGGAAATAAGAGAAACTTGTCAAGCACTTTATTAGGAAAACCACACTAATAGTGGGTAGAGCCACTCTTTGTTCTCAAAACAGTCTCAGTTCTTTGTGGCATGGATTCCACAATATATTGGGAACATTTCTTCAGATTCTGCTCCATGTTGACATTTCTGTAGATTTTAGCTGCACATTCATGCTGCATGCATCTCCTGTTCTACCACATGCTTAAGGTGTTTTATTGGATTCAGATCTGATGACTGGGGAGGCCACTAAAGTACACTGAACTCATTGTCATGTTCATGAAGCCAGTTTGGGACAACTTTTACCTTGTGACATTAAAATGTCCCAAGGCAGGTAGGGTCCATGGATTTATGCTGTTGATGCCAAATTCTGACACTACCATCTGCGTGCCTCAGTAGAAATCCAAGTTTATCAGACTGGGCTACATTTTTCGAGTCGTCAACTGTAAAGTTTTGGTGAACTTATGATCACTGCAGCCTCAGATTTCTGTTCTTGGCTTACATGAGTGGAACCTGACGTGGTCTTCTGCTGTTGTAGCCCATTCGACTCAGGGTTGGACATGTTGTACATTCTGAGATGCTGTTGTGCTCATCACAGTTGTAAAGTTATCAGAGTTACTGTAGCCTGTCAGGCAGATCTGTCAGATCCAACCAGTCTGGCTATTCTCCGCTACTCTCTCACTAGCAAGGTGTTTCTGTCCACAGAACGGCTGCTCACTGGATGTTTTTTGTTTTTGCAATATTCAGAGTAAACCCTAGAGACTTTTGGGCATGAAAATCCCAGGAGATCAGCAGTTTCAGAAATACTGAGAGTGGCCCGTCTGACATAAAAAATCATGCTGCAGTCGAAGTTTTTCCTCCACTCCGAACATTAACTGTTCCTGGCCCATAACTGCATAATTTTATAGACTGCATTGCTACCACATAGTTGACTGAGTGGATTATTAAGCATAAGCAGGTGTACAGTTGTTCCTAATGAGATGCTTGTGAGTGTATATGCAGTATATATGTGTGGCAATGCTGTTCTTGACATTGCAGCGTCCACTCTTGCTGTGTTTTTTTTTTTTTTTTTAGGCTGATTGCTCTTGAGGTCCCAGGAAATCAGAGGACAGAAATGTAGACGTTTCCTGCACTGCGTAATGCATGAATGGATGGTTTACCTTCAGGATGCCTGAATGATAATCCCTTTGTTTTATGTGAAGTCTGTCATGCACAAGCACCAATGTGCATGTGTGTGTCTGAATGTCTTTCAGGTTGTTTTGTCTGGGGCTGTAAGCCTGTGATTCAGAGGAGGCTGACAAAGACAGGAAGTGGATGAGGGGGGGGGAGACCAGAGCCAGACAGGAAGCTGTCTCTGCTCCCAGCTCAGTAACTCTGCGCTGACGGGCTGAGGGTCGGTGTGATAGCTTGTTTTGGCACAGGTTTTCATGTGAATTCACTGGACACTGAAGTTAGAAGCACAGTGGGAAAATAAGTGCAGTGTTGGTAAATGGCCAGCCATCGTTTGGGGGGAGGGGGTCAAATGCAGTGAAAAGAGTCTGAGAGATGCAACAGCAGGCAGACTGATGGTTTGCTGTTCTTATACTGGACAGTTCAAGACCAATAACAACACAACATAACAAGTGTTTTTGATCCAGCAGTTTTCCCATGAATAGAATTTATTTGGATAAGGCTTCACGTGCCAGAAATGTAACTTGCACGTTTTCAAAGATTTAGCACGGATGACCGTTGTATCATGCCACCTGATATTTACCTGCTCCTGGTTAGCTTAGAACAACTCATCCTGTAAACCAAATTTCAGGCACACATCCTGCTACTGTTTGATCACCTACTGATTAACATCACGTCTGCCACTGTGTGCTGCAGGCTTTCCTGTCCTCGCTGCTATATATCGTGCAAAACACTTTTTTGTATGTTAACAGTAATAGGAGCACAGTCCATACAGATCAAGTAGTTAAGTAGGTGATGATGGACGGCTGACCTACTGTAGTTCACAGTCTCTTGTTGTGAGCATCATGTTGTGGGTGTGACAGGAAGTAATGAGGAAAGGCTGTGAACCGCCAGGCTTAAACAGTTAGCCTTTGTGGTTGCTGCTTGGTTTTCACTCTCCACATTCTAAATCTCTCTTAATTATTGGATGTTGTAAAATATATTTGCACAATGTGCCAGTTTCACTCTTTTCTAAAGCTTAAACAGAACGTAAACTTCGGATGGGAAGCGTTTCTAAGAGTGAAGCAGTGATTTGAAATCATTTAAAGCACATGCTGGGATCACCAGTGTTAAATGTGTGGAAGTGAATCCCTCTCCTTTTTCAGTTTGTTGCTCATTTGAAGAGAAATTTCCTCTTGCTGCCAAAAGAAAGAGGAAAATATTTTTTGATGACCTGCCCGGCCTATAAACCACTACACATTCTCCATGTGTCTGAACCAAGCTAGATCAAGGAACAGATTACAGTTTCTCTGCACTGTGTGTGTGTGTGTGTGTGTGTGTGTGTGTGTACTTTGTATAAATAGCACATGTGGCAGCATTTACCACGGTCTTTTTATTCGAGGCATTTCCCTCCCTGCCTTGCTCACCACGCTCTGGTTGGTGGGATTTTTGCAGCAGCCAGGGACGAGTTCCCAGGCCCTCACATCCACAAATGTGTGTGTTTGTGTGTGTATATGGTATGTTTCTGAGTTTTTTTAAAAATGTATTTGACATTTTAAAACCCATTAAGCATTTGGATGTCAAATATAGTTTGATGAGGCTTCAGCTTCAAGCCACCTGCCGTCATGTCGAAGCAGGTTTTAAACAGTTCTTTCAAACACTCGCCACTGCTCTCGCTGACATGCATGCATAGGATTTCCCCATATGGTGCGGCCCTATGGAGCCAGCAAAACCACAGTATGATAAACACTTGTTTAAACATACCATCAGCCACAGACATTACAAACACATGACTGGGTAAGTGATTTTAGGAGATCCCTGCCTCCACTAGCAGCAAACAAGCCAATGTTGGAGACCCTGTATTGGTTTGGTTTGTATGTTATTGTCTGATAACGATGCCAAAACTCTGAATCATACACATGCTGAAAAACACACAGCTCTTCTGCTGACAAGCCATAAACCTGGGATGAAATGTTCTTTCATCGTCCCTTGAATGTGTCGTCGCAGGTCTCTTTATGTGGAGTGGAATTAGTCTGAGGTCTGTGGATCAGAGCGGAGGGTTGGTGCCTGGTTTTAAGGCTGTGGGGGTGGAGATTCAGCCATGATTGATGTCTCTCTGGTGGCCCAGCGGCAGCTCAGCGCAGTCTTGACTACTAATGCGATGCCCTGCAGCCTGCACCAGACTGGCTGCTGTTCTGCTGCCTGTGCTGGTCAAAGAGCAAAAACTGAACCTATTAATAGCAACTAATAATTTTTTAGTAACAATTAATCACTAAACCGATGGATCGTGATTTTTTTTTTTTTTTTATATAAGTTTAAAGAGCCCAATCTGAAGCTCTCATAGTGCTTGTTTCATTTGAACATCATCATGTTTACTTGGCAAGTTAATTATGAATCTAACCTTAACTGTGACACCATTACATCACTACAGACTTTCTAAATATGGCCTGCAGCTTTACTGAAAATTTCAGTTTGGGCTGATTTCAGTGATTATAACATCCTTACTCACCAGGTTAATTATAAAGATACAGGGACATTGTGACTCCACTCTACTCTACTGAGCTTTCCAACACTCATTTGCTGTAGGTCAAGCATTCAGAGCGGTTAGGAAGATTTTAAATAAATCCCCACTTTCACATCCTACTATGTGATATCACAGGATGGCATAGCACTTTCCACTTTCCAAGACATTTTGTGTGTTGCATTTTAAGCTTTTTGTGTGTCATTTAAAGGAGCTCACCACCTCCCAAGACCTCAGTAACAGAACAGGTGTGTGAAACATTACACACTCACTCTGTATTCACCTGCAGTGGTGCGACCATTCAGACTGACAGGTTGAACAGTCAGATGGGCTGCAGCTTTTTGTTATGCAGAACAGTACAATGAGGTCACCTGTTGTTAACTGATCTGATTAACAGGACACTTTGCAAATCACCCTGTGACAGCGATGCAAAGCAGCAGCTGATCATTTTATTGGAGAGCTATTAAAATGGAACAACAGGAGCTTTAGTGGATTTAAATAGATCTTCATTGTGTCAATGTGAAAGTTTAACTTGTGGTTTTAACTTATCAAAGCCGGCTGAATAGTGTCTGTGTTCAGCTGAAGAACTGCTTTGCATGAAGTTTCTGTGATGCCTCCAGTTTATCCCTCATGGGCACTGCAGCATTTTCTGTCTGTGCCATGATTGACATACTCTGTATGATTAGGAAGGTAAATCATCACCTCTGTGCATTAGTAAATCATGAACATAGCCTCAGCTATATTTCTCTCATTCTGATAAAATTTCTAGTAACAATTTGTGTTTATTTCACACTCGCACTCAAGAGAAATGGTGGCATGTACAGCTTATGAAATGCGTGTGTATGTAGAAGTCCAGTGAGTAAGAGGAACTGCAGGGAGGGCAGGGGTCAGGCTGTAAAACCATTTATCACCCTCAGGAAAAGTCTTTTACTGGTTCTGGTTTTCCTCGAAACACCAATAAGACAGAGGTGAGACTGGGCGTGTCAACACAAGCCAGATGCATGAATGCCAATCCACACTCACACCAGTTATGGTGACCAGTAAAACAGCAACAGAGGTTCTGTTTCTTACAACTTGTTCCTGGAGCCCAGCCTCACAGCTGGAATGTATGGCAGGGACTCTGCCGTTTACTGAGCATGTCTGAACAGGTAGTTTTGGGAAGTAAAAAGTGAGCTACACTGGACTGATCTTGTTTCGCAGTCAAAATATGTGTTCACTAAAGTTGGTGTTTGACCAAAACTCAACCAAAACAGAGAATGAACCCGCAGTTTCTCGGCTCCTCTAACTTTAGAATTTGCATTGGATGTTTTCAAACTAATCCTGATAATTGACAGCTGGTACCATTGTCATGTGTGGTTATGCATGTTACCTTGAATTCACGCAACACAGTTAGTTGGCATAACAGTTGACTAAGTGCAAAACAAGGCTGAATCAGGTTGAGCAACTTTGTCAGTGTGGTTATGAGCACAGAGCCAGTGTGTTGTTTCATTCAGTATGTGGTATGAAGTTTAATTGTACTGTCCACAATACAGGACTGTTTAGGCTTTAACTTACAGTGGATACGTACAGATAAACAATAGTGCATGGGTGTTTGCATTTTTCTGTAGGTGTTAAGTGATTTGATGCAGCTGACTTGATGATTACAATGACTCCTTGTGCGTGATGATCCACCCCAGAAATCACTTAAAGTACCATTACAAATGATTTAGCCATACATTAGCTTTAAGCCTAAAAGCTCCTACGATATACAGCGTCATAATTATGTGTGCACACCCACGGGCATGTAAGACCACATGCTTGTGTATGTAGTGTTTGAAAAATTGTGTTTGAAAATTAGGGTCAGCTAAGGTAAAGACAAGAAAGTCGATGAATGAGCTTTATTACTGAAATATCTTAGTTAAGATTACAACATTATTTCCCTTAAGTTAAATGAATGAATGAATGAATGAAAGTTTGAATGTACATAACTGCTGCGAATGTAACAATATAGATTTATCTACTGTAATATGATACTGTATCTTGGATTTAAAGATTCATGTAATAGGGAGACTGGAAAACAAATATTCCCAGTAAGTTACAGTTACCTGCAAGTTTTTTTTGTAAATTTGAAATTTATTGATATGGTCACAAGGTTATAATTTATATGTGAACCTTTATAAATAATCTAGGCTTGATCTACAATCAACACCACCTGTCTTTGTAGCCAAAAGGATTCAAACAAGCCTGATCATGTTCACTGCAGCAGCCATTTGTTCATCACGGAGTCTCTGTAGCTTTGTATTTTTATCTCCACTTCCACAAGTTCCCGCTCATTCTGGTTCTCACTCTTTTGTCTAAATAAAGCACACTGAATGTGAGATCACACACTGACTCACAAACACGTGCATGCATGCACATAACCACAAAAATGTCACTTGATTCTTTTCAAAATAAGGCAGCGAATTGGCCTCTTTAGCACTGGACTGCAGTGTGTAAATGTAAATATTCCTGCCAATTAAAACTTGGTGTATAATTTGCAGTCAACACACAATGTGGCAGAGAAAGTCTGGAAGCGGGCCAATCATTTCTGCCAGTTTAGATTCTTTTACACAAAGCCTAAAGGTGTTGTTAGGTCAGTCTTACCAAGCTGAGAGATGACGACATGACAAAAAAATGGATGACATTATGTTCGCACATCCTCTGGCACGTCTCTGCTTTCAGTGTCTCAACACAGTGACACATGAGTCATGCCATCGCAAGAAGAAACCACCATGACAGGAGAAGAGACTAGTTCTCCACCCTGATAAAACAAACGTTCTCTTGTGATCAGTCAAAAGCAAAATGGACTGCAGTGTCCTCTAAAATACATCAGTTCACAAATACAAGGCAGCACTCAAATGATGGTGGCACACTCTAAAATATAAAGGCTGGGAGAAAGGGGGAGGGAGACTTTTGATTAAAAAAAAAAAAGCTGTTCCTTCTGTTGCTGCTTCACCTTTTTAAAAGCCTTTTTTGTTAGATTTAAATAGTTTGGTAAAGTACTACTGTTCTTGTTCTTGGGTAATGTATACAGTGTGGCCGTGTTTTAGTTAAGGTGAGTGGGACTACGCAGTCAAAGCTTCTCTTAAGAGATTGATAACCTTTGTTTTCTGTACATGAAAACAACTGCTCGAACACAACAGAATGAATTACCACTCGTGGCTGCAGAGGCTGCTGTTGCTCAGCAAAAGTTACATTTTGCTGCTTTAAAAACAGCTTGAGAAGCTGGAACCAGAGAGTGTGTGATGTGTTTATTTTAATTAACTTTGCGTCAACTGACAAGTCAGTCATTTAAGTACACACTGCCACACTGTAACCGGGACCAAACATTTAGAAAAACAAATGCGCGTCATTCCTGCAGCATCTCATATCCACAGGTCCACCAGCTCACTCAGATGGCATGTAAAGGCTTAACACACTGCGACACACTCACACACACCCTTGTCTGAACCACCAACAAAGGCTGAGAGGCAGTAATTGTCCAGGGTGGAGCAGAGAGACCAAGAAACTGCTGCTGTTCAAACGCTGTAGTTGTATTGTCAGCCCCTGATGACTGAGTTAATTTATCAGTCGTCTCTTATCCTTTTCTATAAATAATCTAAAAGACCAGTGTCAGGGACCTTTCCCATGGTATTACTTCAACTTAACTGTAAGTTTAAGTGATGTCATTGTTTGTGTATGTTGTGTATTGTTACCATTGTTACTGTGTCTGACACAGTCCTGCAGCACAGCGTGCCACTTCTTCTGCTCCTTCTCTGTCATCACACAGAAGTAGTGGTGACGGGCGTATGGATGCCACAGGATGAGGGGGAACTGGGTCGCACACTTGATGAATGGGTTACTGCCCACTTTGGCCTTGATACCTACAAACAAGTCAAATGACAGAACAAGAATGAAAAACTAGAATATTTAGAGAGCAGCTGCACTGGGGTTTGAATGTGAAGAAAATGTCAGCTGATTTAAAAAGAAAAGGGGAATTAAACAATAACAGATTTTGCCCACTTTCAGTCTTGACTTCCCCTTATCTGGGGTTGGTTCACCCAGGCAGCAGGCTGCAATGCACCCAACTCTAATGCCTGTCCTTGCAGGTGGTGGGTCAGTGTGCTCCCCTCCCAGGTTTGGCTTCAGTAGGGGGCTCTGGTTTCTCTTTTGCAGGCGAGGTGCTGCAGCTCTGTTGTTGCCATTTCACTGGGGGTTTTGTCAATTGCCCTTAGTCTGGCCCCTCCCCTGGGGCCAATTTGGCTTGTGAGACCCTACCAGGAACTATTGTTCCAGACATCACAGCTCCCAGGATCACTGGGGCACACAAACCTCTACACCACATTTATGTGGCAACTCTGATTCTTGTACAACATCACCTCCTAAAACTCTGATTCTGGTGAATATTGAATTTTTTTAATTCCAACAGACTATATCTATGATGAATCCTTTTTTTAGCTGTGTTTTGTCATACATTGTCATACAGTCTGTGTGTCCTTTTCTTACCTGGCAGACTGGTATTCATCAGCTCCATGTACTCCTCCATTGAGGTCAGAGCCTTGTACCCAGCACAGTTGATGGTTACCTTTGGGTGCAGTCCCCGGTCATGTGCCTGTTAGAGAGAGAGAGAGAGAGATGGCAAACACACTAAGCTGTTTTAACGAGAGTCAATAAATCACCAAATCGAACAGAAGTTTAGTGAAGTAAGAGAAAACTCACTGCTTTGCTCTCATAGAGGCTGATGGTGTAGCTGTTTGGTACGGATACAAAACGATTCCTCCACTTCCGGTTCTCCTCCAGGTACTGAAACAGATTCCCTGAGAAAATGGACCGGCCCGCCAGAGGGTCCTAAAAAATAACAGACGCTCAGTGCTAAGGCAAAAGTTTATAGATCGTTGCATCTTGTGATACAAGTTACAATATGAGATCTTTCATAAAATTTGGGATTTTTTTTACTCTAACATTTTTATAATGTGCCAAGTGAGATCTCCCTTCACTATGCAACAGACTTAAAGCCTAATTGTGTTTCCAAACAATCGAGGTGGAGATTTTTACCCAGAAACACACAAGTGTTTACACACGGATGTACGCCACCCACTTTGTTTCTAGATTTCCTGTCTTAGATCAAATAATCCTGTTAGTCTGATTGCACAGAGGGGAAGGAAACAAATAAAATGAGGCAGACGGAGGGGTGTAGCTGAACTGAAGCATAAAGAGGTGCTCTTGTTTGACAGCAGGTTGACTGTTTGTTTGCTGCAAAATTTATAAATATATTATTAAAAGTTATTTCTGTTTTGGATAATTGAATATTGTGAGTCAGCACTGTGGACAACATCAGCCTTTGTGCAGTCAGCCAGTCTAAGTGGATTTGAAGTTGTCCAACACCCTGTTAACATTATTTGGCCCCTCAGACCTCTACATCTTCCCCAAGATGAAGAAGGAGCTCAGCGGTCGCCATTTTGACAGTGATGATGAGGTCATCTCAAACAGTGCTGACTTGCAATTTTCAATTACCCAAAACAGAAATATCACAGAAGTTATTAACTTCAAAGTTTCTGCAAAGAGAACTGTGCATACACATAAGGACAGCTGTTGAACTCATGTCTGTCCACCTTCATTAGCAGATTAGAAAAAAGATCCCTGTATGCATGTTGTGTGTGTATTTGCAGTGTTTGTTCACATAGGCACCATAGTGAAGACAGCCATAATAGAATTCCAAACAGCGTCTCTGTTCATGTGTGAAATGTGCTCCACTTTCTCTCCACTGACTGAAAACATGAACAAAAGTGGGACTTTAAGTCCAAAAACCAAAGAGGTAGAGCAGAGGCCTCGCTCGTTAGGTGATGCACTGGTACATAGACCTAAGAATGAGCTCTTTCATGCAGTGTGTGTAACATCAAGCACTGCTGCTCAAACAACGAACATATTGATGCAAGTTTATGTTGTGCACAAATCATTTAGCTACAAACAGCAGTGTGGATTTGTTCATTTCAGAGACCAGAAACATTTTAAACATGGCAGAAAGGAAGCTGGAGAATTTTGATCATTCGAACCACATTTTAACTGCTCAATAAATGATATTGGGGTAAACACACAATTCCTGTAGGATTCCTGTATCTTCTTAATGGTAATGATGACACTGTACCCACCATGTTAAGAGACATGACAACATTGCTAAACAAAAAATCAGATGGGTCAAGAACGGTCAGACGATTAGACAGGTTAATCACAGGTTAGCCAAGCTTACTTGTAACCAAACTGTGTGTAAACAGCTTTAACTTGTATTTATTGTCCCTGTTTTAGTTGTACACACACACACACCTCCAAATTAAGTGGTTTAGATAATCACACTAAACTAGTGACTTGTTCCAAACCTTCCAGATCATCTGACTGTTTGCATTGCTGTCCCACTGGACTGAGTTGTAGCGAAGGCGCCGTGTCCCCAGATGTCAGCAATTACTTTGGTGAGTACAATGTAATTATAACTATATAATATATATAATATATACAGTATATAATATACTGTAAATGACGGCCAGACCTACAAAAATTAGATCCAACTTGTGATAAACTTGAAATACTCTTTAACTTCCAGTTTCATATGGCGTTCAAGACCTCACAACAAATTTATATATTATTAGAGTCCCATCACAGATGGAAGCCACATACTTATTCTTGTGTAGTTTATTGATGAGCAGGTTTGAACCTCTCTTTAAAAACAGAGATAGTGAACTTGCCTTTCTGTGAAGCAGCTGCGACTGCGTCCCTCCTCCTCCTTCTATCTCAAAGCGGACGCTGTTGAAGAGAGCGACTGCGTACTGCTGCTCATATACGTCACTGAACTCCTTCATCACATCTCTGGTGCGAGCTGCAGGGAGGGGCGACATAGACATGAGATCAGGAAACATCCCTACTGGAAACATGGACACATTTGTTTAAGTTAAAAATGACCCAGGTGTACAGAGAAACACTGTCAGATGAGAAAAGCTAAAATGAAAAAAGTAATGTTTAAGGGCTTGTTTTTCAAAATTTATCAGCATTTCAATTTAAATCTCTTTGTTAAACATTAACTGAGTGTAGATGGAGAGCTGCAGTTCTCGTGTGAAGACCTACTGTCTCTCTGACATGGTGACACGAGGGCTGTAACCTTCACTGCTCCTATCAGCTCTTTATGAAAAGTGCCATGTAATAAAATTTAAAATGGGCTTTTTAGATAGTGATTCAGTGCAGTACTCAACCTACCTACCATGTATTGTAGGCACGAATCTCTCTGTCACAAGTTGGTCATTAGTAAAACTTTAGAGCAGTACAGTTGAACTATAACTGCTCTTAAAAGACATTTGAATGTAATTACCGCTTGACAAATGCTATGAGTAAATACTGATGAGAGACTTGTGAATATTTGCTAGTTTAAAATGTAATTTTCATCTTGTTGAAGCTCCACATTTAATAACTGCACTGTCCATCAAATGGAAGTATTCTAGATGTCTCGTTAATAGTTTTATATTATGCATTACCTGCCAAATGCAGCCTGAGTCTCCAGATATTAACATCATAAATTGAATATTTGTGAGTTTTAGACTGTTGGTTGGACATGTGAAGATATTTTCAGATGTTTTATACATTAAATGATTATTCAGTAATGAGAATAATTGTTAGTTGCAGTCCCAGTTTGGAGTGAAAGCAGAATCTCCCCATGGGGATCAGTTAAATTGAATCATCGTTTCTCACAAATCCTCTCACTGCCTGACTCAGCGTTTCATTCCCACCACTCTGTGCAAGAAGCGTTTTGATAGATAGTGTGAGAACATGCAGAGAGGGGGACATCAGCTTTTCCCACATTCCGGTGCTGGAAAGGAAAAGGAGTCATTTTTGTGAGCCGATCAGTGTGTTTGACTCGGTCAGCGGCAGACAGTGTTGACTGTGATCTGTTTATGGAAGGGACAACACAGGAAGGAGGGAGCCGGCCTGCAGTGGGAGAGCAGGAAGGAAAGAGCTGACAGGACAGGACAGACGAAGAGAGAGTGTGGAGGAGACCGAGAACGGGGACACACAGACTTATTAAAAGCATCATGTCAGAGCAAGGGGAGATGAGTGGACAGGTTAGAGGGTTGCAGGGAAATGGTGACACAGCTGAAACAAAGGCCTCCTAAGTTCAGTGTGTGGCAAGGCTGGGTATCAAACTGTAATACTATCTTGGCACTGACTGAAATGTGCCCATAACAACAAGTATCAAAAACTTGGCTCTGAGTATCTGGTTTGCCTACACTGAGAGCAGATTGATAGACCCCTATGAGATGAAAAAATGCTCTGGAGCTCTTAGTGCAGTGTGTAGATCCTTTTAGTTTGATTTCTGGCTTAAATTGTGGATATCTGACAAAAACCCCCTCTCTATCCTGTGCAAATATCCACCATATAAGTGCTGGTTGATGGGGCCTCCATTCCAAACGTGGAAAGAGTTGGTACTTTCCACTGGTCGTCTTGCTCTGCCAAAGTCAGCAGACTGGGAAGCTGTACGTGGACAGCCTTTTAGGCACTTGGAAATTGGAATTTGGGAACAAAGACCACATCATAAAACACACACCCAGTCCTCTGTTTCAACCTGTATAGGCATGCTACAAAGGTTCTGTTATATCCCTCTATCCACCCCATGACCTCATATTTAATTTCTTTTGCTCTGCTGGCGTACAGTAACTTTAGAGGAAACTGTCAATGAGACAGTCCCCTCTACCCTAACTCACAAATAATCAATAATCTGTACAAGATTTCATCTGTCTATCACTGAGTATAGGGCTGTGCACAATTAAACCATTCAACGTTGTGACCCTTGCTATTCAGCACCAGAAATACTGTTCGGTTAAACTAACAGAGAAACAAATACCATCAAACAAAGTAACAATGGTACTTGAGTGATAAAAAGCTAGTTAACAGAAGGGGATGGATCTCAGTTGTCTTTCAGGGTTATAACTGTCAGACTTGAATACTGTATATCACTGTAGTATCACTGCAATGCATCTGACAGGAAAACTTAGATCAGTTTGTGCTAAAGCAGCTCTACGAAGTCAGATTAGCATTTTAGCAGAATAACCAGTCTTCAGAAACGTTATTTATTATTGGCACTCAATAAAAGGCATGTCTGAAATATGAGATGCTGTCATAAGCGGATGGCTCATGATGTCTGCATCATTCACTCCCTTCTTTGTCTCTTGGTCAAAAGTCTCAGTCCTCTTCTGTGCTTGAGAAACAACTCTGCGATCTTTATTTTGGCCAATGATGAGCAGCATTAGCCTGTAGACAAGGGAGCTTATAAGGTTGTCTCCCTAGTGACCACACATTTGTGTGTGTTAGCATATTGTGTCTCTATTGCGTGGGCTCACAAGGGAGGAGGATCATTTTGTGAGAATGTGCTTAGGCAGCAAGGATGAGGAAATCACCTTGCTGGGAGGTAACACTCTCCAAACAAGACTCCCAGTGCAGAAACGCTGAGTGCACACACACAAAGTGCACACACACAAAGTGCACACACACTCTACCAAAGAGGATCTATAACTTGTTTTTTAAAGGACAAACATGCATGCAAAGGAGACACCAAATGATCTTCAGAGAGACAAGAGAAGACACAGAGGGAGGGCGTGTGAGAACCAGACAGTAGTTTCAACTATTAATCTCATGACATGTTTCTACCTGCTTTACCGCTGCAGCTTCACTCAGTATCTTCTCCTCTCCCTCCTCCCCTCTGACACAATCCTCACATGTAGATCTTTTTTCAACAGACTGATAAGCAGGAAATATTGCACAATTTTAGGTATTGTTTCAATCATAGTTGTCCACAGTAATAATATAAACCTCCTTAGATGGCGTATGTGATGAGGAATGAATGAATATGTTCCTTGACAGATGCGTTTGTGGCAACCCTGCATTGTACCAGAATGCCAAAAGATGCACAGATTTCCCAAATAGGCCAAAATGTTCTGACAACACCTTCTGTCATTCACAGCACAGGCTACGTGATGACACCTGAGCCAGCTCCATTCACTGCTGAGGGCTGCGGGATACAGCTGAAAGCTCCAAAAAAGGCTAGTAAGTGGACCTTTTGAGATGCAATTACTTTGTCACACAGACATGAATTTACACACTGAACAACTTTCCTGTTTGTTTACAGCTTGTTTTCAGCTCATTTTGAATCTGACCAACTGTTGTATTCCTTGATTTTTAGATGCCTTTTATTATCTATGTTTATTAAATATGAATTAATTCATTATTTGCAAATAATTCATGGATTGTTTAATCTACAAAATGTCAATAAGAAGGGAAAATGACCATCACAAATTCCCAGAGCCCAATTTGACATCTTCAGATTGCTTGTTTTGTCTAATCAGTCCATAATTAGTCCAAAAGTCAAAGGTATTTAATTTCTAACGATATAAAACAGAGAAAAACCAACAAATCCTCACATGTGAGAAGACAGAACCAGAGAATATTATTTATCCTTTATAAGTGATTTCATAAGCGATTATCAAACTGTGCTGTTTCAACACTTCTGGGCACAGTCTCTGTAAATACACAATCATAAACACAACAGATGAAAACAGAGAAACAAACCATCACCACACGAGGCAGCTTCCAACAATGTTTTTCGTCCTGTTTTCAACTATCTGAGAGTATTTCTCTGTCTGATTCACAAAAAGCAACAACAACAAACAAATTGAGTGTCTGGACCTCAAGAACATAATCTTTGGTTTCTGGAAGTAGTTGCTTCATGCAAGTACGCCTGCCAGCATACGCACAAACACAATTGCAATCCTGAGGCCCACGGAGCGTCCTAACCCAGCCTAAAATGACTCTGAGACAACAGTTTCTGGAAAGCAAGTCTGGAGGATCTTAATGCCAACTCGAGCATAAAAAACAAGCAAGTTGTGTCCCTGTTCGTGAGTTGTTTTGGCACTATGATTCATTGCCAAACTGCTTCTAGCAATGACAGTCTTATAATTTCATTTCAGAAGCATCTACACATGCATGGAAGCATTTCAGCCACAGCGCTGTTCTCCTGCTTCCTTCTGCTCCCATGCCTTGTTGAAATAATCACACAGACCTGCACAGTGCACAGTGGGAGGCTGGAGCAATCTGAGACCTAAATAGCAGCCAGTTCCAAACTTATACAAACACGCTTTCCTTTGGGAAACCTACTTATTATCTCTGAGAAATAGGCCTGCAGCGGAGCAGGGATTCGGGGGAGCTCTTTGAGTGGAGAAGAGCAACAATGCACTCTTACAAATGAGAGGAGAACAGGACAAAGGTCACATGTACTAAGTAATTTAAAAACCACGTATTGTTGTTAGATTTTATGCACAATTCCTGCACAGACGTTTCAGTGCCATTCTCTCCTCAGGTAGGTGTGACAGCTCAGTTTAAAGGAAGTAAAACAGAGCTTACTCCAGCACATATGCATGCGTTTTTATAGGCTAGTTGTCGAGTAACTTTGACAAAAAGAAGAGGAAAATCTGATAAAACCACTATGATGATAGTGGAGATATCGCTACTGGAGGATTCAAAGACTTAATAAAGTTGTTACAAACTTTTATGGACAATTCAGAGCTGTTTTGGATATGAAGAAAATAAGTTTCAAGCAACTTCAGTGTGTGAGAAACTGTTTGTATCCTTCACTTAGAGCTCAGGCACTCTTCTCTTACCTGTAATCATCTCCCGCCTGCCCTCATCCAGGTGAGAGGAAACCACGTCCCCCATGGTTACAGCACAAGCTAACAGATCCTGCAAGTATCCGAGCTGGTTACAGGTTGTACTCCAGGTGAAAAATAAACTTTGGTGATACTTCCAGCAGTTTGTAATAGCCGATCCGTGCTGCTGGGAAAATGCTTCACTTTCCTGGTGAAAGGCACGCGACTCTGACTTCTCTCTCTCTCTCTGTCTCCCGCTTCCGAGGCGGACTGAGGCGAGGTAACGACTCCTCTCCGGTGAAGAGGAGGTGAACACTGGTCTGGTTCACAGCGGCAGGACACACCCTCTGGGAGTCATCACTGGTCCAACGTGTTCAGTCGGCCCTGCCAAGGGTGTGGCCAGAACCAGGAGCTTAATAGATTAACACCATTTTCAATATTTACTGTTCATGTCATTATTAGTTTATTTGGCGTTAAATATAAAACTTAAGAAGGTGACACCAAAATACCAGCACCCATGTGCTGAAATATCCCTTCTTCGTGATGTGGCTTATTTTGAAGTAATTATCTGTTGTGGATTTAATTACATTTTAATTTTATTACAACTCAGAGAGGTCGAAATAAGCTGATTTCTTTCAGAGGTCCTGCCCTGTGAGGAGAATTTCCATGATCTCCAGTGTTGGTGTTTTCCTACATGAAGACCCATGCTGCCCCCGTGTGGACTGTTTCATATTGAAACGGGTCTATGTCACTGAAGGTCTTTTTTTTAATATCTATATAAAAAAGACTAATACTCACAGAGAAGACAGCTGTGAAATAGTTCAATCTTTAATCGATAATGTGCAGAATGTTCGCAGGTCCCTGAAAATCCTTTAAAGCGTCTACTTTCAAATTTAGTGTCAAAGCCTTCAAAAATATTCATATAATATTCTTATAAATTATAATCAGAGAGAAAGGAGTTTACTGATTACTTGTTACCTCAGCGACATATTAAGAACAGGAACAATCTCTGCTGAAACAGTCCGTTACTTCATTAGCTGATGAAAAGAAAATTGACAATTTAATTGATCGATCCTTTAAGTCATAAAGCAGAAATGTCAAAGCGGCTGTTCGCTGATTTCAGCTTGTCAAACATGAGGATGTGCTGCTTTTCTGTGTGTTTTTTTTTTTTTTTTTATCATGGTTTCGGACGTTTCAGGCAAAATAAGCATAAAAACAATAAGCTCTGTATCCTCCCATTAAAATAACTTCAGTATTTACCAAACACAAGAAAAACTAAACGTATGAGCAGAGACAGAAAATGTTTCTTTAAAGCGTTTCTATAAAGTTGGCTTTTTATATCAGAATAACATAAGGACAGGTTAATTTAAGATCAAGGCTGTAAATGAAGTTTCGTCAGTATCAGAGGCGGCTGCAGTAAGGATTTTAAGCTAATAAAACGCAGTTGCAGCCAAACGTCCAGCAAAACCAATGAGCGGATGATGCGGAAGGATACGCAGTGACGTTTCCAACTGGAGGCTCCTCCGCAGCGATGTGAGGTGAACGCAGAGAGGAGAGAGAGAAAGAGAGAGAGAGGGAGGAAGCAGAGGGTGATCATTTGGTCCAGCACTCGGCAGCATCATGGCACCTATCGGATTAAAGGCGGTGGTCGGCGAAAGTAAGATTATTATTTTATTATTTCGTTAAATTAGGTGAGATGCTCTGCTGCGGCTCTGCTGCGGCGCTGCGCTGTGCGCGCAAATGGCTGTGTGTGTGTGTTTCTGCAGGATGCGGATGGCTGATAGTGCATCTGGGTGATGATGATGATGAAGGCGGTGCTGTTGGTGCTTCATTGTATCCCATTGTAAACCACAGCCGTGTAGTGAGGGAGCTGTACGTAGCCTGCAGAGGCTGGTTTGTCTCACTGGGCTCCTGCGGCGCGGATGCGCAATTGTATTTCAAGCGGCAGAGACGTGAAAATGGCTTTAACGAGCAGCGATTAGCCTGCTGATAAAACATATAGACATCATTCTCCAGAAAGATGCAGGAAGCCTGGAGGCAAACGCAGCCCACATACGCCCTTTTAGCCCCAATCAGCGTTTATTTCAGGAATAATCTGCGCTGCATTGGAGCTGCATCGTAAACTCTGTTTTTTCCTGAGTATTGTGCTACACGATGCTGTAGACACTTGCTTCACACGCCCCGGCGAGCTAATTTTAGCCAATAATATAATGCAATGCTATTGATTATGAAGTGATTGGAGATTAACACTCTCCGTCCGTGGGATTCCCTGATTTCAGCAGTGCCTCACCCCCCTGATGGAGCATGACTCGGTTGCGTAAAACACCCTTCCTCTACCGGAGCGCTTCGCTGCTGAAGCAAGCTGCTGTCAGCTGTGTGTCACGTTAATGGCGGCTTGTATCCAAAACGAGAAAGTTGCCTTAAAAAGGCCGCTGCCCGAGAAATTCCGCATTATCTGAACACGAGCTACCGTCCACAAACGACCAGTAAATGGCCTTCCATCATCAACACTGTACCCTTTTCTGGCGGTGCGCCAGCGATCAAAACCAGTCTGTGTAATCCTGCATTGTTAGGGCGCTGTAGACCGGACCCTCCTGTGTCTGATTAGTCATTTTCAGGATCGTGTATTTGGGCTGCTGCTCCGGCTGTGTCTGTGTGTGGTGCTGATGCAGGCCTGAACATGGAGGCGCAGCTCGATTCTCCTCAGGAGGGTCAACTGGGTACAAGTGTTGGTGGTCGCGTTAATGTCAGACAGGCATGTACAGTTTGGAGACCACTTAATGTGAAGGCACGTTTCTAATCTGTAATTTCCCCAGCTGCACGTTTTCCTTATTTTTGGTAACGTGCCCTGCCCGTGGTGCAGGATTTGCTTCACTTGATATCTGTTGTTCATCTTATTGATTCGGGCTCACATTTCACTAACTCAAATCCACACGCTCTCTCTGTAGTAATGTCTCCTCGCCTGTCTGTAGGAGAGCTGAATCTTTACGTTTCACAAACCCTATCAGGCTCGCTGGTGTATCCTAATTTGTCATGGGTACTGCTGCAAATTTTTTAGGCCCCCACCCCCACGCTGATACTACATCCACCTTCCTTTGTCATACACACTTTTTCTGCTTTTATATTATAGAGGGTGAAAAGGTTTGAGCTTTGCCAGGGAATCAGACACAGAGCAGAAGTTCAGTGATTACAAACCCCAAAAAACAAAAGTCTAATGTAAGATTATGTCATAAATGTAGTGAAATATTCTCAATTAGTTGTATATAAGGCTGCAACAGTTACTCCTCTGGAGGATATGTCTGAACAAACAATATAATATCACACAATAATTATATGTGTGTTCCACTGTACCCCTGAAATGTTTGAACTAAAAACTTTATCCGCTTATTTAGTCAGTTTTTAGATATTTTCATGATACAACTCCACTGATAATGTTGAATTATTGACCGGTCCTGCTGTGGACTTTATAGCAGATCCCTTAATGGATGATTAGGAGACATTGTCTGGCCTTGTTCTGTACTGTGTTTGAGGCGAGAATTTGAATTCGTAAGAGCACAGACCAGCATTTTTAGTGGTAGTTGTGCTTATGATGAGATTTCTGTAATATGGAAATGTTTCTGAGGCCACAAGGATGAAATTTGACAGAAATGATATCATCTTTGCACCCACAGCATTACACAATACAGCTTCACATGCCAAACATCCTTTCATCTTCTGCATTATTTAGGTCCTGTAACTGGCCATTACATAACCCAGTTTGTAAAACTAAAGGCGGGCACATGCAGGCTCTCATTGTTGAGTGCATCGTCTTTTCCAGAACAATGTAAACACTCAGTGAATGTTTCCCAGTAGGTAACGGCAGGGACGCAGCAAGGCAACACCTGCGCTCTGTTTGGTTGAGGTGAAGCTGGGATGGGATTGGTGGAAGTGAAGGTGGTGGTGGTGGTGGTGGGGGAAGAGAGGGAGGGCGACACCGTCATGGGCCCTCTCTGCAGCAGTGGATGTAGCAGCCAGGATGAAGGAGGAGGAGGAGGGGGGATGGGCAGCGAGCAGAGCCTCACCCTCCCCTTTCATGACTGTATATGAGCATCAGTCCCACAGAGCAACAGAAAGGAAAATAAGGCTGAATGACGAGGCTCTCATCAGTCAGCAACAACCTGAGCTGGAAGATATTTATCTCTAAATGATGCTGCTGCTCAGACTGATGAAGCTGAGGGAGTCAGTCCTGTGATTAAAAAAAAAACAATATTTTATGGTTGACAGTCTAGAGGCAAACACTTACTACAGTAGGATGCATTCAGGTCCAGGACAAGGAATCAAGTGCCAACTTTCAATCATTCATTCACTCATTTAGAGATGGGTTACATGGATAAAAATTTTCATATTTCATAGCATCTGTAATTTTCAGTATATTTTCTGCATTGAAAAATTGTTAATGGATAAAATAACTAGATGGTTTCTGGCTAATCAACTCACACAGAGAACATACAAATCAAAATACTTGATGACATTTCTGCAATACTCCTGTAAATCAAGTATTGTGGGATTTCCCCGACCATAGACAAATCAATATCTTCCGCAGTATAAACTGTATCATCCAGTTGTCTGACTCTACTTTGATTCATTTATTGTCTATAGCTGTTTTTTCCCATTCAGGGTCAAGAGGTTCATGCTGCACATGCAGTGCTGTTTAATCGACACCCAGCATCCAGCATCCATATTAATCGCCATCCTGTAGTTGTGTAATAGGTACAAGGAATGTGATTGTTTGCTTCACCATAGTACTACTTGTACCTCCCTGCTGTGCATTAATCTGTACACAGGGATGAAACTACAGTAAGCCTGAAGGAAAAAAACATTAATATGAATCCTAATTTATTATCATTCATTCTAATCACCCTGTTCAGCATCAGTGTGACCTTGTTGTGGTTTAAATGGCATGTGGTTAAGTGGTAGGTTTTCATTCTGGCGTTGACAGCTACACTGTGTACATTAGCTGTCAGTTTGTTTAAGTGTTGTTTTTGAGCAATTTTGCCTTAATTTGATAGCACACAGTAGAGAGCTGACAGAAAATGAAGACAGAGAGAGAGAGAGTAGGATTTAACATGCAACAACAACTGGACTCGATTGTGACATTAATATCTCATCACTGTCTTACACTCACTGGTCCACAGGACAGTCGTCAGGAGCTGTTTATTGAACTTAAATTTAATTTTGTTCCTCTGTCTCCGTGGCATTTTAAGAGTGCTGACATCAGCCAGTCGTAAACCAGAAATTTGCAAAGCATATCACACATGCAGCAATAAGAGTGACTTACGTTGCTGTTCTCATGTGAATGCAGAACTGAACTGGAAAAAAGAGCAAGGTAGATGCTAACAGAGTTCCATAGTATATACTGTTAGTATCATGTGCTGTGTATTAAGTAAAAACAACAACTTTTGTCTTTTCGCTTTCTGATCAAGAACAAGTTTAGCACCCTCATGTCTGTGCGTTGTGTACAGTGCTGAGTCAGGACATAACTAGCCTAGCTTAGCATAAAGACTGGAAGCAGGGGTGAAGCAGCTAAGCAACATCTTTGTCACAGTGAGGTTCCCAGATTTGGTTTTATCGTTCCTGTACAGAGAACAAAATCAAAACCAGAGATGCTCTGTAGCTGGAGACACTGCACAGAAGTAATGAGTGGACTGATAAACTAGATAGCTCCAGCATGTAACATTTTGAAAAAGCACAAACTGTTTTTGCATCCTCTTTATGTTCAGATTAAACAAATGAGATACAAGAAATACAAGAGCATTAATTAGCAACATTTAGAGGTGCTGCTAAACCTTGTATAGATGCTTTGTCCAGCTGTTTCCGGTCTTTGTGCTAAGCTAATCACGTCCTGAGTCCAGCTCTGTACTTAACATGTGGATATGGGATTGACATCAGTCTTTTCATCTTGCGCATCGCAGCAAATAAGCAGGTTTCCCAAAATGTTGCTCTATTATAGTTTCTGGAAGCATGCTGGTGTATATTTACTCCCTCTCTGTGTAGGGATATGTGAGTAGAGGGAAGGAGGAAGGTGAAACAGAGAAGGACACGTGCATGCACTTAGTTGCAAGTACACACACACACACACACACACACACACACACACACAGATGCATACACACACATACAAAGCATTGCTGACCTTGGAAGCATCACTGAACCAGAGCATCACACACTCGTCTGGGTTCAGTGTCTGACGCAGTGCCTGCAGCCCCTGGGCCTACGTAAAACACACACATGCACACCACAAAAACACATGCACACTGCACACACACACACACACACACCACACACACACACACACACTCAAATAAATCCATGCCGAAATGTCATGTCGCAGTGGTTATAGAGCATGAAGAACTGGCTGAAATAGAGCTCTCTAATGCAGGGCTACAGTGGCTCATAATCTTAATGAATTTCCCTTCTCTTTCACTGAGGAGGAGTGCTGTGTCAGAGCTGGCAGACGTCCTCTTCCTCCCACTCCTCTCAGCAGCACGTGACTGTTCTCTCCAGCCTCCTCTTACATACATACACACACATACAGTGGAGACAAATTTAACACAGTGTTACAGAAATATCTACTTATAGAGCATCGGTACTGTACGAGAGCCAAGCAGCGTCGGCCAAGATGCTCCCGTCCTCAAGCGACATAAACAAAAAGAGGAAACACGGATTAAAGAGAAGGAGAAACTGAGAGGATAGCATGACCTGATGGTGATGTGTCAAGTTGTGATGATAACTGTAAGAAGCAAAATATAATTGATATTGATTTTTGGCTTTTATGCTGCCCATTAATCTGTACAGCTGCGTCCCAGAGAGCACAGAGACCATCAGACAGAGCTCCAGCCAGGTCTCTGCAGCCTGTGCTACCACAATGCAGCACTTGCTTTCCTACAGTCTGTTATACACTGTCTGCCATTTTCAGCACCATGGGTTTCTGTGAGTTGTTTCCCAGCTTCCTGTTCTGTTAGTGCCGGAGAGTGCTTAAAAACAGGATTAATTCATTGCATTAATTAGCTGATTAATCAGTTCAGTAAAATGATTAACCACTGACCCTTTTGATAAGAATTTAGTCTTTAAAAACACACTGAAATGACATCTTTAGTTTCTGAAATGTGAGTTATTTGAGATTAAAGTGGAATATTTGGGGTGTAATTACAAGAGGGACTTGATGAAATTGTTCAGGGGTTTTATTTGATTGCTCATAATGTGTGTGCTGTAGTGAGTGTGTAGTGGTCCCTGCTAGAATCACAGTGATTTGGAGCTGTTGAGGACTGTCGGCCCCCGCCCACACACCTTCCTCACCTGTGTTGTTAGATCCAGAGTCTCAGAGAACAGGGTAGAAGTGAGTAAACTCGACTACATTCACATTCTTGTGGAGATATAAACAGTTATTATCATCTGATATCTAAACAAACACTATTGCTCCACTAGATACCACGCCCCACATGCAGAGTGAAGTAATTTGATGGAAGGGGTTAGCTAGATGCGCCAATTACATTTGATTGAATAGATTAATGAAAACATTCATGAGTGCATGATGATTCAATGAAAATATTCAGACATTTTCCAGAGGGAGAAAAGAAAGGGACAGATTTTGTCATATAAATACTTTAGATATACCGTTAGATCAGTAGCACAATTATTGCAGGGATTCAGGATGATAATACTTAAGATTTAATGTTGCACTTCATGTACTTCTGATTTCCCCAGTAGGAAAACAAGTTTAGATTTAGTGATATCTACAAAAATTCTTCTAACTGGGGGAGTTGAGTTGGAGTTTTACAACACCATATTACACCACCATGTACACCTAATTATGATAAGAAAACATAGAAAGAGAGTCAATCTGTGCAGCGCTTTTAATTTGCCATTTCTTCAGTGGTGTTTTGTGTGTGAAATATGCAGTTGTGTCCTGTTGCTGCCATAGTGACTTGTGGTCACAGATAATGGTGAGTTCTTGATGTCAAGTGAACAAAGGTGGCTGACAACTCCATGTGTGTTTCAAGCAGTTTGGCCGAAACATCTAGTGTCCTGTGTGTGTGTTAACAGATCTTTATGCCTATACACAAATATTTGTGTCACTGTCAGGAGATGATCTGACATCTTGAGACATTAGAAACATATTCATACGTTGATTCTTGCTGTGTTGTCATGCTAATGTTGATTGATGCTGACTTACTACAGCACTGCTAGGCCCACACCCTGTTTGCTTAGTTTCCAGGCTGTGTTGAGGTACGTCTGTGCAGGCTCCATGAGAAAGAGTCCACATACCGTCAACACAGTCACCAGAGATCAGTCTAATATACAGAATGTGTGGCAGGAGGATTTCTCAGGGTCTCTGCACTCAGGTCTCATGAACGAGCTTCATCTCTGCTCCTGTACATCATCTCCCATCACGTATTGCTGCAGGTCATGGGAAAGGTTTATCACGACTGTTCACCTCGCCTCAGTCTACATGACCTCTGACCTCTGACTGGGTATATGTGGGAGTCCAGAGTGTCATGATCCTCCTCTGCTTTTCTTGCAACCCACTTGTGCTGGTTGCGGCTGGTTAGGGTTGTTATGTAACTGCAGGCTGGTCTGACCAGGCTGTGAATAGCAGACTCTGGCTCGAGGTTTCGGGATCATTTAATCTTATATAGTCATTTATGCCTAGATTACATTTCTGAATCTATTTCATTTTAATTGATTGCTCAGGGCTTACTCAACTGCAGGAAACCTTAATAACTGCTTGTGATGTTTGATGGTGAAATTAACTTCACTTTGAGTCAAACTGACCAAGTGAGGAGCCACCATTTAAACAGGGGATGCAACTGAGGATTATTGTATTTGTTCATCAGTTGATTGAATTTGTCAAACATAGTGACAGATGTCCACAGCAAGTTGACAGAGCTCAGTGATGTCTTGACATAAAACACAAACAAATAAATGTAGTTTTCAGTCAAACAACTAATCAACCATGTGACTAATCTCTGCAGATCTATGTTAAACACAATAAGATCTCCAGGGAGTTTCAGTAAAGAAAATAATGGTCTCCATGGTAAAATACCACCCATGGTCTTTGCCTCCATTTTGTTATTTTCCATTATAATCACTTATTGCCATAATTTTATTGATGGACTATATTAGACCAGTTTCCTGGTGCCCTTTTTTGTTTTTCGAGCAGCTACTTTGGATTTGAGACCCTCCAAGTGAAGCCTGAAGTGTTTTTCTGTCAAACAAAATCTAAAAATTCTCTCAGCTGAGCCATGGTGAAGGCTGTCCTTGTATTTTAGTGCGAGCTCTGCTGAAATGTCCGCCTGTCTCTTTAAGATCGGCAGCGTTAGATTCTCTCGGGAGTGATGCTACGGTGAAGTGGAGATCCAGAGAAGAGAAAAAAATGGGTCATGTACTCATAGGTGAAAGTCCCTGAAGGGGGAGAACCACGAGTCAAAGGGAGAAACTGCCAGCTCTTCACTGCTGCAGAATGTGTAGAGTCAAGGCTGGGAGGAATGTACATTGACCTAACCAGCAATATCATGTACAGTAACATGTCTCACTGTTCCTTACTGGGGCTGAATGTTGTTGTCATATGGTTTAAATTCTCTGACTGAGGTCAAAGTGTGTGGTCAAATTGAAGGAGCAAATTTATTAGACGCCTTTAGATTATGTTAAAGGTTTAAAACAAAATCCTGCTTTGCCTTTCGATCTGCCTTCGTTTTCAGCCCTGCTCTGCCATGAGGATGTGTATCCTGTTAAACTGGATGTAAGAGAGCTTATGAGGCTGTGTGTGTGTGTGTATGTGTGTGTTTGTGCCACTCTGCCTGTTTGGTTGACACAGCTGTTGCGCTGTGTTTGTTCAGGTCCCTTCCCTTCTGTCTGACTGGTGCGTTCCTGTATTGTGTTGCCTCTATCTGGAGGTCAGAAAGGAAAAATCCACAGTGCTGCCCCCTGATGTGGTTTTGATCTCCATTCACAGCCATCAGTTGCAAATGTGTGATGCTAACTTCACTATTTTATTATCATAGTTTCATTATTTACATGACTTAGACATGTGACTAAGACACAGAGCAACATTTGCATTCATTTGGAGCCATGTTTCTGTCCACCTGAAAAACTCAGGACCAACATTTGCCTTCCTTTTCACTCTGTTTTTGGCCTCCACCAACCTCTGGTGAAAATATCTGTCTCTTTAGCTAGCTAGTTGTTAAGTGTGGTCTCTTTTTTGGTGCTGGGCCGGTAGCGTACAGTAGGTTTATCAGAGGTTATCTGCATCCTGCTGCTGCTGGAAACAAGGTTGATGAGAGTGCAGTTCTCGTGGGGCAAAAAACCAAAACAATGAGCTAAAAGATGCTGAAATGCTCTGTAGTACTGAGGAGAGCTGCAGAGTTGGGTGGTTATATCATTTGTTTATATAAAAATAGTAAGAAGTGGAGCTTTAGCATTGCTTACACAACTTGATAGACCACACCAGACTGAATGCGTATCAATAAATGATACTGAATAGAGTATACTTTCATTTTCCAACATGGCTTGCAAAAGTTGTGTTGTCAGTTCACCTTTAGAAGTCAAATTGACATCTATGTGTAAGACACTCTTTCTTGGACATAAAGCAGTGAGGCATTAGTTAAATTAAACTAATATACTTGTTCAGTGGCTGGAGGATTTTCACAGAACAAAAGGAAATGCATCAGCTGCAGCAGAGGAAAAGGGAACACATGTGACGGATATCCCCACTGCTGCTTTGTTTTGTAGAAGTGTCTCATCCTGTGGCCTGGAGGTGCTGCTGAAAAACAAGTAGATTTTTTTAAAGAATGAACATGAACCAGCTTTAATTTTACAACTGTTAATTTAAACATTTAGCACAGACTTGCTCCTAAATAAAATAAAACTCCATTATTTTGGTTTCTTTGGTTTTGTATTTGCTGCTGCTTTGCTGCTAAAAGAACAGAATAGGGCACCTAAGATGATGGAAATAGTCAGAGGCTGAGTCAGGGAATCTCTGTCATTTAGTGAGAATAATATTCCTACTATCCCAAGATCATGTGTCCCACAGGAGGTCAGTCACAGTTCCTCTGACTCAAAGGAGGTGAGAGCTGTCTGTCTGCCTACCCTTCCTTTTTCTGAACCATCCTAGATATCCCGTCTTTTTGTCATGTTTGCTATTCATTCGCCCTTGCTTCCTTTCATCTGTCCTATCTATCTGTCTGTCCTGTTAGTTTCCAACAGCTCTTCCCTCTCACTGTGAAAAAAGCCAATCAGCAGCTAGTGTCTACATCACCTGCAAGAATTTGTTTTTTCATGAGACAGAAGGCACAAGCGTTGACTGAAACGAACACATGCGATGTGTGTTCCGTAATCTTTTTTTGTGAGAGTCCTTTTTAATCTGTGATAATCCATCAGTATCTTTGCGGCCTCAGGTTTTAGCTGCGAGCCGGAGGGCTTAGCAGGGTTAGCAGGGCGTGATGTTAAACAGTAATTCACCCTAAATGGATTTGTTCTAATACAGCTGGCAGATTGTTGGCACAGCGATCAGGCCAATATCAGTATGGTGGTATAAACATGACCATCGTGATGTGACCTCACAGTGGATGAGATTATTTTTCCTGTGTGAAACCAAAGTAGAATCACTTCTCAGCAGATTTCATTCACTCCTCATCCAGAGGATTTATTCCACTGGTGTAGATCTGTGTGGTCAGTAACCTTGTTGCAGGCCATATTTGACTTTTGCATGTTGCTGTCCTGCAGTGTAGGCATTGCATTATGGGATTTTAATTCTATACCAGTAGGACAGAATAATATTGATTTTATCCATTTGACTTTGCGGTACATGCTTTTATATGTTATTGTAGAGCTAATACAATCTTAACGTGCAACAATAAGCAACTTCAACTGAATTTTCAACTCCATAATACTGCAATCAAAAACATCTCATAGCAGTATTTCATACTAGTTTTAAGTAATGTTTTAAGTGGTACCCATCAAGCAGTTTTGGAGAAATTAATCAGTTTTTACTTGTTGTGTTTATGAGAAAACAATGTGCTGATGATCACCAGTGTTTTTTGACATTTTCTGACATTTCTAAATTCAGTTCATTTTGTTATTTTCTTAATGTATAGTCACTCCACTCCCAAAATGTGGTCAGAATTATAATTATATGCAGTGACAACATGGTGATTTAGCTTTTTTGTCATTAATGGATCCTTGTTACAGTATAATAACTATTTATGATTCAATAGTATAAAATTATATTTATGGAAATATCTTGCAGAAGGAAAAATTATTCCAAAATGTGCTCAAATAAATGAAGCACATATAGTGACATAAGACAGAGCCAAATGTGAACCCTGTACACACACACACACACACACACACACACACACTGCAGGTATTCAAACACACTACAACCAAACAGCTGTTGTTACACACATTATATCTCCCTGAATTTATCTATTTATTTTTGAATATCATCACCTATTCAAATGAAATTGAAGGAGATTTTGGCATCATTCAGCTCTGAGGGGATTAACTTCCTGTGGTGATATAGCACCTGTCCGTCTGTGTATCTCTTCACGAGTATTCCCTGTTTTTACGAAAAGGAATTAAAACCTTTCCACTCATCAGATCATTAAGCATCATCCCTCAGATTCCTGATGTTTATTGTTCTTTTCTTTTACAGAGATTATGAATGATGTTATCAAGAAGGTGAAGAAGAAGGGAGAATGGAAGGTAAGATGTAAACCTATACGAGGAAATACCTTGAAATAACACCTTCTGGGTCTAATAGAGAGGGAGCACCAGACAAGTTGATCAGTGAAGTGATCTGTAGTAGATCAGATCAAAATCCTGCAGCTTCTTCTTGATTTTTCCTTGTTTGTTTTTGCTCAAATCTGTGTCTTGTGTCGCTGAGATTAGAGCTGAAACAATTAGTCGATTATTGGCCAGCTGAGCAACAGGAATTAATATTGCAGTAATAATAAGTGATTATCATTATAAGAATATTACAATATTAAAATGCCAAACTTTAACTTGTTCCAGCCTCTTCTTGGATAGTAAACTTCATATTTTTGGGAGTTGGACTGCTTGAAAACAAATGAAAATTCTTCAAAATGTGTGTTCTGTAGAGCTTTATTTGAGACAGTTTTATTGTTTGCCACATGTAATGGAAGTAATAAAGTGTGTTTGTTTAGTTACTGTCTTCTCCCCTGTTGCCAGGCGCTGATTGTGGACCAGCTGAGCATGAGGATGTTGTCGTCTTGCTGCAAGATGACAGACATCATGACAGAGGGCATCACCAGTAAGAGATGACGGTCACATCCACCATTTCTCTGTGCTGTGACACTTTCTCTGGAACTGTTGACATGTAAACGTTTGTTTCTGTCCCTGTAGTTGTGGAGGACATCAACAAGCGACGAGAGCCTCTTCCCAGCCTGGAGGCCATTTACCTGATTACACCCACAGAGAAGGTAAGCAAAGACTTTTAAAATATGTTTTAAAATGATCATTATTTCATCTTATAAAAGCAGTCATCCTGTTCATGTAAATATTTTTGTAACATCACCCTGATTTCCTCCGTTCCTCTTCCTTCAGTCTGTCCACACCCTCATCGGAGACTTCAAAGACCCTCATTCAGCCAAATACAAGGCAGCTCACGTTTTCTTCACTGACTGTGAGTATATACAAGAGGAGCTGCTTCAGCACCGAGTTTTGTTCACAAAGAAGTGTTATTTACTTTGTTGTATGTTCAATTACTGCTCTGTTCTTTTTACTTTCTTAAATGGGTTTGAAGGGACACTCCTTAATGAATTCCTAATTAATAGTACAAAGATCCTCACATTGTTCCTTTCTATTTTTAGATTGTTCTTTTGTCTCTCATTTCTAGAGAAACATTCTTAAAGCAGTTGTGTCTTTTACTATTTTGTTATGGAGTCAGTAGATGATTTTCATAAATAAAAATATATAGAGCTGTTGTAATGCCACAGTTACCTTTGTACCTAATGTTAGAAATAATAATCTAGTCTGCCACGTTGAATGTTTGAGGAAGCACAGGAAAAGATTATCTCCTATGGAAGCCAAACATCCTTAATGGAGCCAATGAGAATCACTCTATAATCCTGTTTTCCTTTATTTCACCTTATTAACATAGTAGATTATTATACGCTATAATCACCCATAAGCAATTTAATTGTTGTCGCTTGTTTCTCTCCTTTCCAGCCTGCCCTGATCCTCTGTTCAACGAGCTGGTGAAGAGCCGCGCTTCCAAAACCATCAAGACTCTGACGGAGATCAACATTGCATTCTTGCCCTACGAGTCTCAGGTATATATCGAGCCGTACACAGTGTCTTGCATGATGACGGCTGTTGGTGCTGTTAGGGAATCTAATCAATGTGACACAACCAGTGAAACTGCACAACTTCGTTGCTGGCCTTTTCATTGACGAGTGAATATTGATTTGTGAACAGATGGTTCAGTGTGTCTTTCTGTCTAACACTGAAGTTTATGTATCTGACCCTTGGATTATTTCCCCCTCTTTTCTCCTCTTAAGGCAACAAATGTACGGTTGGCTTTTGTTGTTTGTCACGGGCTGTGAGTGAAAATCAGAGGGAGAGAGAGATCCAGAGATAGAAAGCCTGAGCGAGAGATCGATTAAGGCAGGTGGGAGGAAAGAGATGCTGTGAAGGACACGGACAGGAATAGCAACAGTGAGGTTACGGGTTGTTAGCGTCAGGGATGGATATAAAGAGACGGAAAGAGAGAAACACAAATATACACTCAGGTGGTGGCTTGGCAAAATGCTGCTGACTCACCACTCACTCTGTTTACTGCCAGACTGTTCCAGAAACACTCACATTTGTCACATTGCCTTCCCTCCCTCCCCCCATCTCCTTCCCTCCCACCTGCTTCTCCACCCTTTGCTGAATTTCCAAATTCCTGCCTCTATCATGTCTTTTCTCCTCCCTCCCACTGTCTGTGTTTTTATCCCGCCATTCCTCCATCCCTGCCTTTGCACGTCGCTTGCACTCTCTCCTCTCGCTGCTTGCATCAGACGTTTTATTTTTTCTTCTCACTCAGTTTATTCTCATATTCATTCTTTCACTCCCCTAACCATATTTTTCCTAATTCCCCCCACCCCACCCACTGTCCTCCCTTCTCTCTATCTCCCACATCTCTCCTTCTACCCATCATTTACTGTCTCACTATCTGAAGATGCTGTTTGACCCACAATGCCTTGCTCCCCTCCTGTCTACTATAATTAATTCAGACTCAGTGATTTTCTGCTCCAGGCGAAGTACTGCTCTGTACACCCACCCCACAGCCCGATGCTCTCACCCCATTGGATAAGTCAAGATCCACAGAGGATGTGGCAGCCAATGGCAGCCATGCTAACACAGGGACCCTTCTGCATCGCAGAAGTGTGGTCATGTGACGTGGACAGATGGGGTGGGAGGAGGGAGTGGTAGTGAGTGATGCAGGAGAGAGGAGAGGAGGAAATCAGAGGAGTGGAAAGAAGGAAAGGAGAGTATATGAGAGAAAAATGGGAAAGGGGAGGATTAGAAAAGAGAGGAGAAAACAAAGGAAGGAGAGGAGAGGAAAGTAGACAAGAAGAGAAGATATGAAAAGGAGAGGAGGTGAGGAACAAGGGAATAACAGAATAAAATATAAGAGCAGCAAGAGAGGTGATGAAACAAGGAAACAGGAGGAGATGAAAGTGGACGGGGAGAAGAGAAGAAGTTTAGAGAGGAGTTAAGATGAGAGAGAGAAAGAGAGAAGAAGGATAACAACATGAGAGAAGGAGAACAAACAGTGGAATTAAAGGAAAGGCAAAGGGCAGAGAGGAAGGAGGGAAAAGGTGACGAGGACAGAGGATATAAAACTGAGAAAGAAGGAAATAAAATGAGAGAGGAAAGGAGTCGAGGACTGAGGGAGGAGGGGAGGCAGACGAAGAGGAGGTGATTAAATCGTAGTCGAGACAAGTGCATAAAAAACCAAAGAAAGAAGAAGACAGGAAAAGAGGAGAGCATATATAAATCAACTGATATTATCTCAACACCCTCAGCTCATTTTTTCCAGATTGATAACACACTCTGTCCACGCTGACCTGCTGTATTTCACACTATGATAGTGTGCATGTTACATAAGAGAAAAAGATGTAGGAAGGTGAAAAAGCTCAAATCGATTAAAGCAGAAAGACACAAAGCTGTTCCTCTTGAAGTAAAGTTTAAGCTCCTGTATGTCTGTATGTGCAGGTGTACTCTCTGGACAATCCAGATGCCTTCCACAGTTTCTACAGCCCCCACAAGACCCAGCTGAAGAACCCTGTGATGGAGAGGCTGGCCGAGCAGCTGGCCACACTCTGTGCCACCCTGAAGGAGTACCCTGCTGTCAGATACCGAGGGTGAGCAGCAGGGGGAGCTGACAAATGAATAAATAATGAAATGGACTGTAGCCATTTCACCTATAAGTCCATTAAGACACTTATTCATTTATGGATCTGGTTCATATCATCTCAGAAAGCATATAAGGTAAAAAGGGAATATCTCTGCTGGCCAGTAACACAGATTGTTTATTAGTTGTGGCATTAATGAAAAAGATGCAGTTTTTGTTGTAATGTAAAAGGCTTCTGCACAGACTAGTGTGCTGCAGATATTACTGTTCAGTTAGAAAGGCTCAAAAGGGGGGGGGGGGTAGATCATTTAATCTTAAATTACATTTCAAATTGTAATTCATCATAATATCTTTTTTGTTTTGTATCGTGCGTGTTTGACTGGATATCTTGCCTTCCTCTCCTCTCTTCTTCATTATACTCTACCTCCATATGCATCCATTTGTCTTTCCTTCTGTCAGGGAATACAAGGACAACGCCACCCTGGCCCAGTTGGTTCAGGACAAACTGGACGCCTACAAGGCCGATGACCCCACCATGGGAGAGGTGAGCTCAGGAGAAATCATTTATTCATTCCACTGCTGTTGATACTATATGCATGTTTGTCTTCTTGCTTCTTTAATTATTGTATCTGCCTCTCTCTCTCTCTCTGTCTTTGTAGGGTCCAGATAAGGCTCGCTCACAGCTGATCATCCTGGACAGGGCGTTTGACCCTGTTTCACCCGTCCTGCATGAACTCACCTTCCAGGCCATGGGCTACGACCTGCTGCCCATTGAAAATGACGTCTACAAGTATGGGAAAAAAAAGACAAAACAGATAAGTGGTTGCTTGTAAGGGCTATGTTTTAAATTTTAGGATGTGTGTCTTTTTTTTCTTCAGGTATGAGACCAGTGGCATCGGAGACTCTCGTGAGAAGGAGGTGCTACTGCACGAAGACGATGACCTGTGGGTGAGCCTGAGACACAAACACATAGCCGAGGTGTCCCAGTGAGTACATCTGTTTTTCTTAGTTTTTTAAACATCTCTTCAATCAGTCTTTTGATGCTGAACAAAGCAACATTCAAACTTATTTCTGATGTATCACTTCTCTTCCTTTGTGGTTTGTGTTTTGTCATTCAGGGAAGTGACACGCCAGCTGAAGGACTTTTCTTCCAGCAAGAGGATGAACACCGGAGAGAAGGTGCAGACGAAGTTGATTAGTTGATATGTACAGTCTGACAATGCAGTATTGGCACAATAACATCATTAAACAAATCTCAGTTTCAGTTTTGTACACATAGCAAAGGGCAAACTTGGAAACAGGACTGACTCATCATTCAGTGTTGTTAAGTTAGTTTGTGTTGCTTTTGTCTCGACAGACTACGATGAGGGATCTGTCCCAGATGCTGAAGAAGATGCCTCAGTACCAGAAGGAGCTCAGCAAGGTGTGTGTGTGTTTTCAGGCATGTGTGTGTGTTTTCCTCAGTGCGTGTGGGAGTGTTAATGCTGATTCTGTGTGCTATTGTCTTTTTCAGTACTCCACTCACCTGCAGCTGGCTGAGGACTGTATGAAGCATTACCAGGGAACAGTGGACAAGCTGTGCCGTGTGGAGCAGGTAAGACGGGAGAAGAGGAAACGATGAAACAGAGGCAGTACTTAAAATGACAAACATGATATGAGAGCTGAGTTTTCTGCTGCAGGATTTGGCTATGGGAACAGACGCTGAGGGAGAGAAGATCAAAGACCCCATGAGGGCTATTGTGCCCATCTTGCTGGACGCCAACGTCAGCACATATGACAAGATCCGCATCATCCTGCTCTACATCTTCCTCAAGAATGGTGAGTAGGACACTAAAGGCAACATAACGAAATCACATTTTAATTTTTTAAAACTCTGCTGCTATTTCCTCGCTATAAAATATAAATCTTTTGTTTCATTTTATTACCTTTTTAAATTATTTCTACTCTGCTGTTGCTTCTGCTGTTGTCTGATCATCTTTATAAATATTAATGCAGACTTGTGAGTATTAGTATTTCTTACAATATATGTAGTGTTCAGAAATGATCAGAGTACAGGAACTTTAACCAAGCAATACAGTCTGCTGAACATTTTAATAATTTCTAGATTTATCTGTCACTTTTCTTTTTCTAAATTATATGTAGGTTTAAATGAACAAACTAACAATTACTCACTCAACAGAATGGACTACTTCACTGCTGGTGCCAGTGTAATTCATCACTTATTGATATTCACTAGCTAAGGAAAGAAATGAACCACTACAGCCTGTAACAAGCTTCAGCAAGGCAGCAGTCCTCTAAAAGCTTGAAGACAGAATAAGACCCTGCCATGCACTGCTGTAATAAGCTGTTGAGGTTAAGCTATATACAGGAAGTGCAGTGATATTAAACTGAGCACATTTAGAGTTTTAATAAAAATTCTTTCCTTTTTGCACTCAATAGCAAAACATGAATTCCCCTTCCTATCAGAACAGGCTAGAACATATTAAATGTAAACAGGACAGAGTCGCAAAGTATGATTTATGTATGTGTGTGTATGTTAAGGCATTACGGAGGAGAATCTGAACAAGCTGATCCAACACGCTCAGATCCCACCTGAGGACAGTGAGATCATCACCAACATGGCTCACCTGGGCGTCCCCATCATCACAGATGTAAGCTCTTTTTTCTTTTTTTTCTTCTCTGCTCTCCATCATCCAGTTCAGTCTGAACTCCTCTTCTTTTTGATTGTAATATCTGTACATGTATCACTTCCTCTTCTTTGATGTAGATGTAGATCTATATATGCAGCTGCAGTTTAAAACACAGTCTTTCACGATGGTGTATTCGTTCATTTGAAATCCAAGAAATGACCAAAATCAGACTGTAGACAACCAATCCTCTAAACCTCTAGGATAAAGCTGGTTTGACAGAACAGTTTGTATTGTTTCCAAATGAAACTAAACCTTAGTAGATGATTATGAGAGACACACAGGTGATTCTGGTGATTAATAATACACTTTTTACTTCCTTGTTTCTTCTGTCCCTCGTCAGTCCACCCTCCGCCGAGGAAAGAAGTTGGACAGGAAGGAGCGTGTGAGCGAGCAGACTTATCAGCTGTCCCGCTGGACACCACTGGTCAAAGGACATCATGGAGGTGTGTTTGCGGGGCTTAGATCACTATTCAACTGATCATATATATATGTGTGTGGGTGTGTGTTTTATTTAACCTGCTGTCTCCACTGTAGATGTATTTTTTTCCTCAAGCTGACTCCCACAAAAACCTCAGTCAAACATTTATTTTTTCCAGCCTGGCTGTATTTAGCCCCTTATTTGTGCAAAGCCAATTCTTCAATGGGTCTCCATGATGGAACCACACACAGTTGCTAAGAGACATGTCACAACTGTAAAGCCTCTATTCAAGTGTGTGTGTGTGTGTGTGTTTATATTTAAGGCAGACAATAGTGCTGACAAAGATCTGTTTTGTCTTTTTTGTCGCCCTGCAGGATGCTATTGATGATAAGCTGGACACCAAGCACTACCCCTACATTTCCACCCGTTCCTCTGCCTCCTTCAGCACCACTGCAGTCAGGTATACACATTCCACACATGCGCACGAAAACACATAAATACATGTGCATAATACATAGTGTTGCATCTTCATGCATGGTCATCGCCCTTTTTTAATTACGAAAACAGAAATGGTGGTGTAGGATCAATAGTAATTTTGGAAGGGTGATGAGTTTGGTGGATCAATACTTGAGAAAAATTGAGAGTGGGAGGCACTGCTGATGACTGGCAGGTTTGTGAGCTGTATACAGATCCCAGTGCAAAAACAGGAGGCACAACTCAAGCTTTCACCAACTCAGATGTACAGATGGGGGCAAATCAAAGGAAAAGACACAAAAGTGTGTTAATAACGCAATGTGGAGGAGGTGTGTATTGATTCAGCATCAGATCCTATTACTAATACTGATCTACCTCATTTGCTGTTCCACCCCCACATACTGTATACTGACACACCCAGCACTGAGGATCATGTTAGGATACATGAGAAAATTTATACGAATGCAGATAGTGCCAGTTACATCTGCAGGCTATAGAGCTTCCTGCTGGGATGCAAACAGCTCCACCAATCAGATGCTTAGGATCAGCCTATACTGCCTGAGAAATAAAATCCTCTGACAATAACTCCAAAATCTCAAAAACTGGATTGGGAAAAGTTCTGCCTCCATCCCTAGAAGTTATGCTCTTGAATGACCAAATATTTCACAAGCTAAGAAAGCAATTGCTGTAAAACTGCAATAATGTAATCCTGTTTACCTTCCTGCTCTGGCAGTGCTCGGTACGGCCACTGGCACAAGAATAAGACACCTGGAGAGTACCGCACCGGTCCACGTGTCATGGTCTTCATCATTGGTGGTGTGTCCTTCAGTGAGATGCGCTGTGCCTATGAGGTCACACAGGCCAATGGGAAATGGGAAGCCGTCATTGGTGAGTAATGCAACATGGGGGCACGGCCGAGCGCAGGCTGAGAGCAAGGGTTAAAGGATTAAAGTGTAGGCTGTGGACATGGCTACTCAGAGATACACTCACCACAACGTTGAACACAGAGTGGACGTGTCTCTGAGTGGACGTGTGGAGCTGATGATGATGATGATTAGCTGTGTGCTAATTTAAGAGGCTGTGTTTTCTGAGGCATTTCTGAGGACTGTGTGAGGCTAGACCAGCAGGTGTTAAGGCCAGTCTGGCCTTCAGGTCCTCTTAAGGTCACAGAAGGACACGGCTTCAGAACTGGAACACAGCTAAGAAAATAAAGATTGAGGGAAGGAAAATGTGGAGGGAGTCAACCACAGGAAGTGAACTGAATGGACAGTGTAACTCTGAGATAGAGGTGCAAATTCACTGCATAAAAATAAAGCAGAATCAGTTTTTTCCCACAAAGCATGGGGTGAAATTAGGTGACTTTTTGACAATACGGAATGAGTTTTTAGTTAAATGCTTTTTGGAATTAAGTTGCATTTGTTGAAGAAAGCGTAAGGATGATTATGAGCTATTTCTCTTTGATTTTTTGAAAATTATAGAAGCAAAGGTGACAAAACCAGTAATATCTGACACCACTGGCACACTAGAAGAACCAATACAAGATTATATACAGTTTGAGTTTATATTTATTTTGGCATCACTACTTTCACTTTTTCAAACACAAAATGTCCAGGTTTTGCAATCAGGAATAATTTCAGCAGCACAACACAGCTCATTTAAAACAGCAGAATTTCCTTTCTGACTCGCATGCACCCAGACCATGAATCCCACATCTAAACACACATCATGGCCACAACAGTCTCACAACGATCACGCTGAAGCAGTTTAACCCTGTGGAAAACATTTAGAAGGTCTAGCTGCAGATAGCTGTTGCAACCTGCCTATTGTGTGCAATGTGTTTTGTTTAAATAGCCCTTTATGTTATGCCCCTCTGTACTGTTTATTTGATGTCTTAAAGCTTTGCCAGCCAGTCTGTGTTATAAATGGGAAAGTGTCTTGTTAGTTTTTGTTGTGCTCTGCTTCAGCTGTTGTCTTTAAAAACAACTGTTGTCTTTAAATTGCAGCCACGCCATGTCTTTTTCTCTGTCTGTGCGTCCCAGTTTTTTTGTGTTTGTGCAACATGGCGAGTGTATGTGTGTGTATGTGTGTGTGCAGCGTCAGTGGGTTGAGTGTGTCTCTGTGTGTATGTACTGTATGACAGATTGCTTGTTTTTAACCCCTTTGTTTTTCTGGAGAGAGTGGGGGAGGGGGCGTGGCATGTGCTGAGAGACGAGTGGTGAAGCCGCCTCTGTTCCTCCACAGGTTCCACCCACATGCTCACCCCCACCAAATTCTTATCGGACCTGCAGCACCCCGACTTCCGAGAGTCCACTAGGGTGTCCTTTGAGGACGCAGAACCCACAGCCGAGTGAGGCAGAGACAGATTGGGAGGGAGGGAGAGAGAAATCACACTGAAAAAAGTAAAGGCAGCCGCACAAAGAAGCCCTTTCTGAACCTTCACAGCACAAGGGCTTCCTCCTTGCTCCTTTTTCTTCTTTGAACACTCAGTACTGTTTTATGTAACTCCACCCTCCTCCCCGTGTCCCTCAGGGATGGGCAGCCCGACTCTTCCTCAGTGCATGGGCCACTCCATTGGGCTCCGCTCCCTATATACTGACAGTTAGCTAATCAGAGTGGGAGTCCTGCTATTCAATCAGGTGTAACATGTCTACTGAGCCAACAGGAAGGCTGAATCCAAATGCCCAGACTTCGTTACATTTGCAGACTTGTGGACTTGATATCTAGATGTGGCACCAAAATTATTTGAATGTCTGACACGAGAACAAAGTAAAACTTAGAACTGAGAGGTATGCTGAGAAGTACGCTGAGAGGTTACTTGCATTATGTAGAAACAATACTTAACCCTGTAATGTAGAAATATGTTGAGAAAAACACTGACACTAACATACTTTGGAAAAATTACATTTAAAAAAGTGATGCATAAAAGCAGTGAAGTCTTATCAGGAGCTTATGTCGTCTTCCATTCTCACAGCCTCACAAACACGATGAACACTGATGATGTTGGGCATGTCAGAGTACATATGCACACAAGTCCATGAGGGCCTTTGGATTCAGCCCAGGTAAAGTCTGTGCTGAGGAGTGGCCATGCCTGAGGGGGTTGTGACCCCATCCCTGCTGCCTCCTCCCATCATCTCAACTGGGTGGATTAAATCGCCCCTCGACAGCCACCCAAAGGCCCTTTGAGCCTGTTGAACTCTCACACCAGATTTAATCTACCCCCCCGAGATCCATCTTTATCAGTTTTTAACTGTCTGATTATTTTTTGAAGTAACCCTTTGCAAAGACAATCCCCCTTGATTTGTCACTGGTTTCTTTCAGGACAGGTCCTTGAGTTGATGCTGGATTTCAAAGAAGGATTCTCTCCTTTTTGTCTTTGTGTTGTTGTTGTTTTTTTTCTGTTTGAGTCCCACTCCTCTGACTTCATTTACGTCACTCTCTCTGAGCCCACCATCACATGCTCACATTGCTCATGGCTTGTCTGCAGAGGGCACCGGATATTAATAACATATCACTACTGTAATATTTTAAGGATGCTGACACACAGGCTGGTTTTGGTGGCAACAAAATGGGAAACAGTCAGTTCAGTTGCCCACAAAGCTTCCTCCATAACGTCTCTCTGCTGACACAGTCTGAGAATGTAGCATTGTTCCACCTGATATGCTTTAGCAACCTATCTAAAAATAAAGATGCCACACATGTCAAAGAGCTACTAATCCCTCCCCCCTTAATGTACAACACTCTTCATTCCTACTAGTTTTCAGTATGTTAATACAGGAACACAAAAACAGATACTACATCCATAGGAGCCTGTGTAGGGTAGTAGCAGTCAGAGAGCGCATACCTCTGCCAAGGCTGAACTGTCATCTGAATTTTTTATTTCAATAATACAAAATATCAGGGCATTTTTAATGAACATCTCATCTTTGAACATATTCAGAGTTGTGCATGTGTTGTCTAAATGTATTGGCAACCACACAATGCAGTTAAGAGTTTATTTTAAATATGCCACACCTGCGAAAAAATTGGCAACCATATAAAGGAAAATGTTATGAAATACAAAAGAAGAATAGCTTTTTTTCGGGGGGAATTATCCAGAATGGTTAATGTATTAAATTTGGTTTAGCTTGGATGATGTGCGTAGTTTTGAAAAGATTTCATGTGAACCACAGAGTGGAGGGACAATAAAGGTGTGTCTCATGTTACTTGGCTCAGAAGTTGCAAACAAGATTGTTCTTTATAAAAGTGTTTCATAAACAGCCACATGGTGGAGCTATCTGCACCAAAAACTGATGAAAGTCCTCCCCTTTCCACCAGATTTCATGAATTCTAACATAAGTTTAAAGTCTTGTGTTAGAAAACATACTTCTGACAAACACACATTTGGGAACATTTGAATAATCTCCTCAGTGGATGTAGTAAATACTCGTAATATCTATTGCCATATCCATGACCCCCTCATTGCTGATCTACTTTTACAAACACATTGTCATTTAAAGCTGGATTTCCAACCACAAAGACAGAATATTGTAGTCCTGGGCATCCATCTCATTCCTGACTAATCTGCTAAAGCGATATCGTTTACAAACCGACTTTTGGTTTTATGGTTTCTTCAGTAAGCAGTTCTCACCATAAGCAGTATGGCTGCCCCCCACATACTGCCACATTCAGCACTTCCTGAGCAAAATGGCCATCACTTACTAAAAGTCTTTATTTTTGTTATTTTGGTCTAAACCTAGAAATGTACAGTTATTTAAAGGCGTTGGAGATCAACGTCAACGTGTTGTGTTTCTGGGGCTGAAAGGCCCACGAAGCTGTGTGTTTTGGGAACAGCAGAGAAGCAGGTGAGGCCAGTCTGACACTGACCTCTGTGACTCACACTAAACCTCCCCCCACCTACAATCCCTGACACCCATGACCCCCACGACCCCCACATCACCATAACGACCCAACTCGAGATGGGCTTGCCTCTTTCTCTTCTGTTTTTACCTTTAACTACTTCCACTTTTTCTCAGGATCAAGTTTAGTGTTAATTGTAGGTGAATGTGTTTGAGGTAAAGCAGCTAATCCAACCAAACTGGAAGAAACATGCAGCTTTGCAACAGAAACAAACCAATTTAGGACAAAAACTATTGATGTTGAACAGGTGTGAGGAGTAAATCAAATAGTCTGTTTACTTTCTCTATTTCTCTGTGATCAAGAACTAATTATTTCAACTAATAATAAGACTAAGATAATAAAATTTGGCAAAATGTTTGGTTTACTCCACTCAGCACCTTTCAAGTTTTACGATGTTTGAAATGTGTCTTCAGCTGTCACAAGAGTTCATCTCAGTTCTAATAAGGTTAATGAGTTTCATATTTTCATTCATATTTATAGCAGACAACAGGCCTAACTCTCTGGTTGTAGATTTCATTACATGTAGAAAAGATCTGCTTTTGTCTTTTTACTGTATTTTTTTCTTTTCTTTTTTCTGGCAGTATTTTTCAGCTTTCTGCATGTTCTTTAGTTAAAGGCCTACATGGTCACATGCACATTTTCCTAACATCTGATTGGCTGTGCTATGTAGACAAGGTTTGGTGTCGCAGGTTTTTCCATAAGCGCACCTGCCGCTTTCAGCTCACAGAGTCATGTCAGTTGTGTGGTGCCCATCACTGATCTTTGTGCTTCCATAATGTTCAGCTGCATGTGATTTAACACAGCTTCATGAGTTTGTACCAGCTCTGTGTTAAAATGGTACTCAAGTCAAGATGTAAATATTTCAAGTCTAAAGTGAGACATGGATAACTTGAGATATTAAATAAAATGAAAACCCCCAAATGTGGACATATGAGGTTTTCTACCCTGTTCAGTCAATCTCGCCTAAGTCATATGTCTAGTTTTGGGAGATTTCTTGCTTTCAGATCATTTAAAGTAGTACATATTCTGCTACAGGTTGACACAGTCCTGTAAAATAATGTTGAATCAAGGCAGTGTTTAGGAGATTTTAAAATATCTGTATTATGTAGGTTTTTTTACTTCATGACTGAGTAGGGACTGCAGCTATAAGACGCAACATTATGTGAGACTGCCTTCATCTAGAATAGGCATTCATAACAAGAGCTGAAAACACATTTTTCATCTGTTTCTTTCCAAATGTGCAGATCTAACACTCTGTGTGTGTGTGTGTGTGTGTGTGTGTGTGTGTTTGTGTTTGTGTGTGTGTGTGTGTCTCCAGGATCGACCCACATCTTCACCCCCACCAGCCTGCTGGAGCAGCTCAAGGCCATGAACAAACCAGACGAGGAAGTGACAAGCTAAAATCCTCCAATTGCATCTCTCTCCCCTTTAACCTTATCCCACACCTGCCCCCCTCCTACCCATCTTAACCCTCATATCCTCTCCCCCCAACCCTATCCATTAATTGTGTATGCATCTTGCTTGAAAAGAAAAAAAGACATCTTAGATGATAAAAAAATATATGTTGTATCAAAGAATAAAATTGTTGCAAGTATTCTCATGTTTTACAATGGATGCAACTAAATAAACTTATTTAAAAAGGTTTAAATATCAGAACAGAAGGCCATTTAAAACTGAAAGTACCAAAATGTAATATTGTATGCTATGAAACCTGCTAGAATGTGTAAAAGGTAGTCATTTTCTCTCGTTTGTTCCTTTGGATTACCTCCTTGGTGTGAGTTTTATTGGATGCAGGTGGAGGAGGGATGTACAGTTTGAGAGGTTGATGTTGTAAAATATATCAGTCAACATGCAATATATTATATATAAATATATTTCATCAGAGAGGAGTCATCCCCTGCCCATTTGAGATGTGCATATTCAGTAGCATGCTTGGACTTGTGTGGACTGTTAATGTGTTTGTATCCAGTGTGGATGTTCTGGGAGCTGCGGAGTTAGCGTTTAGCTTTTTCCAAAGATGCTGAGTTTGAATACTCCACTGAAAATCTTTGTTTTGAGTATCAAAAATTGTAAAAACATTCACTGAAACTTTTGAAATCACTCCAGAAGCATTATCCACTTCTCGTCAGCTCATTTGTAAATAGCTGCCAGTTTATTAGGTACACTGTGCCAAATCTATGGTGATGTAAAGTTAACGCATTATACTTAAATCTGTTTTTTTTTTTTTTTTTTTTTTTTAATATTTAGTCTGCTATGAGTGATATATTGCAGCAGCACCTCAAACTGCAGCCTATGAATTGACTTAACCCTCATTCACTCCTTTTAATCACATAACTAATATTTAAAAACACTAATGCTAAAAATGTTTGTTTATGTCTGAGGAATTCAAATCAACCATGTTTTGGAACAGGAGAAGCTTCCGGTTTGTTTCCGGGTACGTGCGGTATGAGTTGTTGTGATGCGCACTAACAACTACGAAACTGGTTGTTGCGCTAGCTAGCAACGAACTAAAGTTGTCTTTTTCAGACATATCGTGACGTAAATATAACTTTGTACCCTACTTAGCACATGTTTCAACAGCTGGAGATGTGGACTTTATTACGGGAACGGTTTCCTAAGTTTGTGTGGATGTTTTGATGTAGTTTTTCGCGATGAAACCATCGTGTATTCAAGCTAACTTCAGCTGCTGCCGTCCTCCATCAGATAGCCGGTGAGTGTTTGGTACTCAAAACATGGCTTAACTTTCGGTGAAGTATTCGTTTTAAAAACACTTGGCAGAGCATAAGATGAAAATAGAAATAGCTCTGTAAAAAAAAGAAAAAGCCAGAAAGAATCATCCCTCCTCCGGCTGCCAAGACTGTGAAGTATTTACCTGCCACAACCTTTTTCCTTTTTCCGGAGAAACTTCACGTTTTAATGTCAAAAAGGCCGTTGCTTGCTGATATTTAAAGAATAATCTTAAAAAGGGGCCACTTGTATTTCAGTATTGTATCCTGTCAGATTAAGTCTTATCATTGGTTAGTAACGATGTTTAATTGGGCCATGCACTGAGTAGTGTTGTGTATATGCCATATATGTTGCTGTTTTTAGCGTCTCACTGTTGACTGGTGATATTTCTGACTGTGAAGTAGTGATAACTTTTCCTTTTAAAAACGCCAATGTGAAGCCGCCGTGTTTGTGATGTTTTAGCTGTAGCTGTTAGTGGTCAGCTGGGAAAAAGAACTAATATCTATATTTTCTTTGTCTGTTTCCTCCTCTGGTGCAATGTAAAACCCTCCAATGGTGAATAGCTTTGCAAGAAAAAAAACTTAAACTCAACCTTTTCACTTTTATTTCCTCCCTGCCTTCTCTTTCCTGGCCAAACAAGTTGTATATTGCACTATAATGCGTTTTCTGTGATGCAAACGCTTGATTTTGTGTTTATTTTTTTCTATTATAATTTGCTGTTGTATAGGGTTTTACTCTGTTAAATCAATTGATTTATATCAAAATTATTTATCAGAGAAAAAAAATAATAATGAAACAATAGTCTGTCCTGAAACTGTTTAACTTATTGGGATTGTTTGTTTGCCAGTGTTGAAGCACAAACAATACTTCCATGTGTACCTAATATGTACTAAGGCTGTCTAATAAATTGGCTTCCATTACATTAAAGACTCAAGTCCTTTTTTAAAAAATAATATCTTTTAGTCTTTTCTTGTAAGAATTTAAAAAGTACAGTGACACTAAATGTTAATTTCCACTTTTTCCTGCTGTATGTTCCAACTAAATATAATGCATAATTTTTATCAATCAAAATAACAATATGTCTTTGTGTCTGAATTCCCATTAGTGTGTAAAGATGGATCTACACCAGGCTGGATGCTTAAAAGCCTTCATCACTGCAGTGCTGGTGTGTGAATGTTTGGTCCACATAAAGCTGGTAAGTCACAGCAGCTCATGTACAGAAAAGCTGACTGGATGCCTCCTGAGTGACACAACTCAGTGCTCATCACCCAGTGGTAAAAACAGCTTCCTAGTGTTTCACCTGAAACTTGACAAAGAAAACCCCATTTCACTATTGTCAGGGAAACTGAAATCAATTTACCCATTCACAGTTGAGCCCTTTGAACACAATAATATTTTAAATATTATATTGATCATGGACTGTACAGTATGAGGTAGTGTAATGTAGAAAAAACATGGACATCAAAGATAGGCATGTTGCAACTGCAGTTAATAAAATTATCTTCTTCTGTTAGTTGCTGCCCGTTTATCACTGAGTGTAGTGGTTCTCCTCTGTGCTTCAAACAAAACACTACACCACCACAACACCTTCTTCTCTTTTTTCCCAGATGAGTGCAGATTTTCCTGACCAAAGCTGAAGATGAACAAGTGTCCCCACCTCATCTGTCCTGGAGGGACAAGATTAACAGGACAAGGTGGGGGTTGAAATCTAAACTGTGGATGAGGCCAAGACACTGTCTGAGGAACAGCAAACTTTAATGGAGCCAGTTTGTCATTGTTGTTTGTCAAATGTCTGGAACAAAATCATTAAAAGTTTCTTGATACTTTTTGAGTTGAGTTTAGCTATTTTCAAATCAAAGTCATACAAATCATTTTATTAAGCTATCTTTATCTGTACTTGGAGCTGCTAAATTAAATATACATGAACATTTTTATGAACAATATGGCAAAAATTAAAATCTTACACAGGATGATAATATAAAATAGCATTTCATACATACATTTTACGGTTTTATACTTATTTTTTGCACATTTAATGCAGGAAAAAAGCTAATTAATTGTGATTAAAACTCATTAAATTACAGCAACTACAATTTAGTGAAGTTTGTTCCAGACTGCATCTGAGATTAGGGTGTGCACATTTCTTGTGAGATTTTGAAGTCCAACACCTATTGAAAAGAAAAATGGGTGGAAAAGCTAACCTACACAGTATAAGTGATGTGTGTTTTAATGGTAGATACATTGTTGTACATTAAACTGAGTTGGGCTATTTATATTTTGTATGCAGCAGGATTTGAACCAGCCTCTGTACAAGTGGCTCAGATTTATAACTGCAAACAAATCCCAGACGCCACCGACTGTTCCTCTCACTCAAACCCATTTCCCTGTCCTCTACACTCTCATTTTAAGGGAAGACTGTGCCGATTCGACCAATCAGAGGCGTTGCTGGGCGGAGCAGAATCAACTGACCAATCAGCGTTTGTCTGCCGAAAGTGGTTGGCGTGTGTCGTGATTGGCGAGGTCGTGTGTCGTCACCGAACGTGGCCAGCAGTGGGGACAGCCGAGCCACGGAGAAGGAGAGTTGGAAATCGAGTGAAAATTACCGAATAAAACAAACGTTCGAGCTGCCCCTTCGTCTTTGGTTGGTTCGGACTGTGAAAAACTTCATTACCGAGGAAGTCTGGATGCTAAAACAAACTTTGGAGCTGTTTTTGTGAGCCGAGCGAGGCTGGACGCTGAACACACCTGTGGGAAGGTAAGGCTAACAAGCTAACTAATTAGCGGCTAACATTAGCTTTAGCATTAGCATGAAGTCAGGGGTTTTTAATCGGGTGCATTTGTGCTTCTTTGACTAAAGCGTCCCTCGCATGAGTTGTGGAGCCCTGGTGTGGACGAATAATAATAAAATGACAACACACTTTAATGATAACGTTTTGCAGACATGTTATATTTCCATGTAATATTGCGTTCCAACCTGATCATTTTGAGGCGATTTAACATCACAAAATGTCTGCGTGTTTTGCAAATCTTTCTGATCCGCTTTTTGTTCCTTTGCTGTTATTTTGTATGGTTTTGCGTCTCTAAGTTTCTTGTCTCTGTGGCCGTTTTGCTTGTTTGTAGTAGCTTAAGGTCTGTGTCGTTTTGGTTGTTTCGTATCTCTTTACGGTCAGCTTTTTATTCCTTTATGGTCATTATGCATGGTTTTGTGTCTCTAATTGGTTGTCTTAAATCTCCTTATGGTCAGTTTGTTGTTCCTTTTCAGTCTTTTTGCATTGTACTGTTTTTGTGTATCTTTGTAGTTTATGTGTCCATTACTTCGTTTTGCGTCTCTTTTGGTCAGTTTTTTCCCAGGATATGTTGGTGGGGGTGTTGTGAATGTCCATGGCCATCCCTTGATCCCCTTTTGTGTACATTACTAATTTGTGGTGGTTACTTGGTACATAATGGAGTAGTCTTGTGTTAACGTAAAGGCTTTAAAAAACAGGTTTAAAACTAATTAAATAATAATTTTAACTCCGCGCCGTTACAGGACGTTTTAACGTTAAGATTAGCATTTAAACTAAGATTTTAATTTATGTGAAAATAGAGATGTGCGATTTGAATGTTTGAAAGAATTGCTTTTCATTAATGTCTTAATGCAATCAAATTTCCCTTTGAATCACACTGAAGTAAAAGTATGAAGTACCCGAAATAGGATATACTCAAGTAAAAGTACCTCAAAACAGTATCTAAATATAGAAGTTGAGTAAATGTACTTAGTAACGTATGGAGATATCCTCCACCTCAAAGTGTGATTATAAAGATTTTAGCAAAAACCCTGTAAATGTTTAGTGTCATGTTCTACTACACCGTTTAAGCTTAGGTGGCGATTTTTTTTTGGGTAATGTTTGTTAATTAGTTTAACAACTGCTGTACTTGTGTTTTCCAGGTCTACTTGTTCAACTGCTGCAGCCTGGAGAGAAATACCAGCTCTCACCTCACAGACCAGAGAGGTATGTGTTTTAAAAATGTACCCAGTCTGAAACCTTTCTGATCGCAGGGATACAGCAGAAAATTTCCCGTCTTCAGATTTGCTTTGTCCAATCAATAGTCTGCAATTACTTAATTTGCCAGAAGTTAATATTCTATGTTTGGCTGTTCAGTATCAATCAAAGCACACAATACACACAAAAAGATTTACTTCAGTTCAACCTTTTTATTGATACAAAAACTATTATTGTCAGTTAACATCACTGATCATACAGTTAATTTACTCATGTAAATAAAAGCTAACTAATACAAATCTTGGTCAAATTAGATCGATTTGTAACGTTTTTCACAGTCACTGTAGGTAACAGTGTATTGATAATATTCCTCTGTATATTTCTCTTGTATTTCCTCCAGGTGTCACCACTTCGTCCATGAGTGCACAGACCAGACCAGGATCCGTGACACAGAGGCCTCCAGGTAATTTAGAAACCACATTTATACATCAACTGTCCAACAGAGAGCACTGGCATTAAATTGTTTGTGTTCAATAATTGGCTTCAGTCTGAATAGTTTATAATTGGTCAAAAAGAAGACCTAACTCATTGAGTTTATTTACATAAATCTTGTATAAACAGTTCAGAGGAAGAATTTGAACATCAGCCATGTTACCAATAGGGTCAGAATGACTGTTTCTGTAAAGTATTGGAAATATAACTAGTTATAACATGTTGTCATTTCTATATCATGTTCATATATTTTGGACAGAGCCTGGTTTTAAATTAATGTTCTGTGTTTTTCAGGTGGATTCTCAGAAACAACTGGTTCGCCAAAGGTGAAGGTAAGAAAATATTTTTATTTAATTAGAACTGTCCCTATTCCTTTTTGATAGTATAGTATGGGGTCAAAAACCATGAAAAAATGTCATAGTATAGTAAGGCATGAAAATATGTCAAAAAATGTCATAGTATAGTAAGGTATGAAAATTGGTCAAAAAATGTCATAGTATAGTAAGGTGTCAAAAATGGTCAAAAAATGTCATAGTATAGTAAGGCATGAAAATTGGTAAAAAAATGTCATAGTATAGTAAGGTAAAAATGGTCAAAAAATGTCATAGTATAGTAAGGTATGAAAATTGGTCAAAAAATGTCATAGTATAGTAAGGTGTCAAAAATGGTCAAAAAATGTCATAGTATAGTAAGGTATGAAAATTGGTCAAAAAATGTCATAGTATAGTAAGGTGTCAAAAATGGTCAAAAAATGTCATAGTATAGTAAGGTATGAAAATTGGTCAAAAAATGTCATAGTATAGTAAGGTATGAAAATTGGTCAAAAAATGTCATAGTATAGTAAGGTGTCAAAAATGGTCAAAAAATGTCATAGTATAGTAAGGTGTCAAAAATGGTCAAAAAATGTCATAGTATAGTAAGGTATGAAAATTG